>NC_090654.1:187225109-187523364 GCF_040937935.1 Hyperolius riggenbachi
GTATACCTGCTACCTAAATGTTGGTAGATCTCCTGGACTCTGCAAATTTTAAAGTAGCTCAAGAGCCAAAAAAGTGTGGGCACCACTGGGATACACCTATCCCTGTCTACCTATGCTGTGGCCACCTATTACTGGATACACCTATCCCTGTCTACCTATGCTGTGGCCACCTATTACTGGATACACCTATCCCTGTCTACCTATGCTGTGGCCACCTACTACTGGCTACACCTATCCCTGGCTACCTATGGTGTGGCCACCTACTACTGGCTACACCTATCCCTGGCTACCTATGATGTGGCCACCTAATACTGGCTACACCTATCCCTGGCTATACTAGTGCATGCTGTGCTATGGAGAGGGGAGGGAGAAGCAGCAGTGGGTGCTGTGCTATGGAGAGGGGAGGGAGAAGCAGCAGCGCGTGCTGTGCTATGGAGAGGGGAGGGCGAAGCAGGAGTGTGTGCTGTGCTATGGAGAGGGGAGGGAGAAGCAGCAGCGCGTTCTGTGCTATGGAGAGGGGAGGGAGAAGCAGCAGTGGGTGTTGTGCTATGGAGAGGGGAGGGAGACGCAGCAGCGCGTGCAGTGCTATGGAGAGGGGAGGGAGAAGCAGCAGCGCGTGCTGTGCTATGGAGAGGGGAGGGAGAAGCAGGAGCGCGTGCTGTGCTATGGAGAGGGGAGGGAGAGGCAGCAGAGCGTGCTGTGCTATGGAGAGGGGAGGGAGACGCAGCAGCGCGTGCTGTGCTATGGAGAGGGGAGGGAGACGCAGCAGCGCATGCAGTGCTATGGAGAGGGGAGGGAGAAGCAGCAGCGCGTGCTGTTGTATGGAGAGGGGAGGGAGAAGCAGGAGCACGTGCTGTGCTATGGAGAGGGGAGGGAGAGGCAGCAGGGCGTGCTGTTCTATGGAGAGGGGAGGGAGACGCAGCAGCGCATGCTGTGCTATGGAGAGGGGAGGGAGAAACAGCAGGGCGTGTTGTGCTATGGAGAGGGGAGGGAGAAGCACTGACACACTCTCACTCACTCACTCTCACACACTCTCTCACACACTAAGCCGCGTTAGACTGTTTGCACATGCGCAGTAATGTTAGAGGAGGAGGTCTCCCCTTTGATGGGTTAATCACGAAAACAATGTCCAATACCACTGAGCTTGTACCATGTGTGGCGTGAACAAATATTCAATAAGATTTCTTAGTTCTGTTCTCAAAACGCCATCAAGATTACCATTCTTTCAAGGAGAAGGGACAGCTGAAATCCGATCTCTGAAGTGTGCTCTGAAATCACCCTGCTTTTGTGATGTAAACACAGCTGTACTGAGTCGCACAATGATGACATAAGACTGCACTTCCTAGTATACACCTCAGTGGGAGTGTCTGAAGACTCTGGGAGGAGGGCAGGTAATGAATATACAATGAGCAAGAGAAGGGAGGGGGGAAAACAAGAGTCAGGGAGGATATGATGTCAGCTTCAGCTTGGCAAAATGGCCACTGCCTGGAAGGATTTTCTGCTTCTCATTTATAAAATTCTCAGGAATCATAACGTGGACAGTGCAATACATCTGAAATATAAGTTGAACTAATATTTATCTACTTAAATATGTGTTTTTTATTTTTAGGTTAGCATGGGTGTCGCTTCCTCTTTAAAGCACACCTGAACTAAGATGAATATGGAGGCTGACATATGTATATCCTTTTAACCTCCTTGGCGGTATGAAAAATACCGCCAGGAGGGAGCGCAGCAGTTTTTTAAAAAAAAATTTATTTTTTTAATCATGTAGCGAGCCGAGGGCTCGCTACATGATAGCCGCTGCTGAGCGGCATCCCCCCGCCCGCTTCGATCGCCTTCGGCGATCTCCGATCAGGAAATCCCGTTCATAGAACGGGATTTCCTGGAGGGCTTCCCCCGTCGCCATGGCGACGGGGCGGGATGACGTCACCGACGTCACTGACGTCGGGACGTCATTGGGAGTCCCGGGCCACCCCTCGGCGCTGCCTGGCACTGATTGGCCAGGCAGCGCTGGGGTCTGGGGGGGGGGGGGGGGGCCGCGCGCCGCAGCAAATAGCGGCGATCGGGCGGGGGCCGGCGGCGATCAGAGTGCTGGCACAGCTAGCAAAGTGCTAGCTGCGTCCAGCAAAAAAAAAATTATGAAAATCGGCCCAGCAGGGCCTGAGCGGCACCCTCCGGCGGCTTACCCCGTGTCCAGCACGGGGTTACCGCTAAGGAGGTTAAACAATGCAAATTGCCTGGGTGGTCTGCTGATCCTGTGCTTCCAAACCTTTTTGCCAAGCATGCAGTTCAAATGTTTGACTGAAGTCTGACTGTATTAACTACATGATAATTTCAGGTGTGTGATTCAGACACTACTGCTGCCATAGAGATCAGCAGGGTGCCAGGTAACTGGTATTGTTTAAAAGGAAATAAATATGGCAGCCTCCATATCCCTCTCAGTTCAGGTGTACTTGGTCAGGTGGAAGTGATGCTATGGCTAGCTACTCTCACACAACCTCTGCAGTACATGACTGAACTATGCCTAAGTGATCTCTCTAGGCAGCTATTGTTTTAACTGAGCATCCGTCCTTGCCATTGGCCTTTTGTAATACAAGTTTACTTTAAAGTTGAGGATGTAAAAGAGTCCCACGAGGAAGCATTCTGCTGCTAAACTTGCAGAGAAAACTTATTTTGTCCATTTTGTTCTAACGGAGCAATGACTAGCTGAAGGGCAGTTCAATTTGGAGAGCTTAGTCATACGTTAAATTGAATGCTGCAAACATTATATAGCCTTATACCAACTCTGAGTTTCTTTAACTTGCTACAGGTGTGCTTTACATACTCCAGAGTAGATAATTCATGTTGTGCTGCACTAAGCGGTGAAGAATACACTTTGGGAAGAAAAATGAACGTGCAGACATACTTAATCAATAGCCAAGTTTGGCTGTATGATTTTTTTTTATCTTGTAAATTGATTCTCTCACTGCAAGAAGAACTGACTTATTGACTCGCAAGTCTTTAGAATAATGCTGGAGAGATCATTTCATGCGTTGGAGAATAGAGAGAGGAGAGCAGAGAACAGGAGAGAACTGAAGAAATAGAGGAAAGAGAGCAAAACTCGCCCTTCTGACTGCTTTCAGCTATTATATCCCAATTGCCATTTGATGGCAGGATATTTGGCTTAAGTTTTGAATCCCAATACACTAATATTGCCCCCCCTCATGTACACTGACCCCTGCAACTGGTAGGTAAATAGGGTGACCAGATGGGTTTCGGCTAAAAAGGAGGACATACAATCAAAAAGGAGAAAAAATATTAACTAAATATATTTTCCATAGCATATGTGACTTTCTGCTCGTTTTATCTCAAAACATACATATAACATCTTGTGATGATCAGGAAACTTGCATTTTCCTCTTTTCACCTTTAGACTTTTCTGTTTCTTTTGAATTTGCCATTTTACATAAATGTACTACGGTAGTTAATAGTTTTTTAAACAATCAAGTGCTTACTGCTGTCCGATGCGCTGTCTGGCGGAACTATAATATAAAACAGTGTTGCCACACCCACAACTTGATGTTATAATTATTGATAACAAAGTAACGCTGCACAGATGATTTATCTTAGTATACCTTATATGTAATGAAAAGCTGTCAACTCTGTGATTCTGTGAAAGAAGGACATTTTTTATAATTTGAAGAATGCTTGGAGAACAAAGGAAACCATGGTAAAAAAACATGTTAAGAAACCATGTTAAAAAACAACTCTACTACAGTAGAGTATGTATGAGTTTCCTCAGAGTGCTTCCAAAAACGAAGTGAAAGCTTAATTAAAGTCATAAAAAAACATGGATAAATCATAATCCATTCCATACACAGTGCTTTAAATTAGGGGCGTAACTACAAATCACTGGGTCTCCAGCAGAACTTTGATGGGGCCTCCCTTACATTCATACCCTCTCCCCCCCTTCCCCCCCCCCCCTCCTCCTCTGTGATAGTTGACTATATAGCAACTTTGGCCAACATGACCGTATATAGCCTTGCAGCCACCTCAACTTCATCACCCATAATATACAGTATCTGTGGCTATAGCAACACCTACACTACAGGGGGAGGTAACAGAGCAAGGGAGGCAAAAAATGCCCCCCACCCCATACACATCTGAACAAGTGTTGTTGAACTGTTAAGCAAGCCATACTTTACTTGATGTATGGCCAGATTAACCATTTGATAAATCCCTCTCTAAATTGAATCTGATCAGAAAGGGATCTTTTGCCTGCCCACACACTGCACAGCGATTTCCCATAATTTTCAGCATGTCATCTATTGGAAATTGTCCTACAACTGCCGCCACCTGCAGGGCTGCCCCCCACCCCAAATGTCCCCCTCCCCCCATGCTCAGTGTAGGCCCACCTGTCTGCCGGTATGACTCCTGGCCTCCTCCTGTGTTCTTTGGTCGTCATGAAACTGAACGCTGTTACCACCACTCATCTGATCAACCCCCTCAAAGATTTTCCTCTATTCCTGATTCATCCATTTGACCAATTTTGGCCAGAAATCATCCTGAAGATCGATTTGGCAGTCAGGCTGCAGCACCGATTCTCTTCAGCTTCAATAAAATTGGTAAGGTCGATCGGCCCGCAATATTAAGTAAGGTATGGGCACCCTTACTCTCAACAGTTGAAAAGTTGCTTTCGGGTGACAGGCATCTTACATAGCATGTGTATGCAGCTTTTGGATGTGTGCTAACGCTTTCAGGTGACAAGAATCTTACATGACAGGTGTACACGGATTTCGGATGTGCGCTGAAGCTTTCAGGTGACAGGCATCTTACATGACATTTGTACGCAGATCATGGATGTGCACTGACAAGCCTGGATACAGAACATTTGTAATAAAAAAGAGAGCAAACACTAGCCGAAAGTAGGGGTGTACCAGGGAAAATTTGAGCAAACACTGAAGTCCATAAGGACATAGCCCTATCGGTACATATGTGAAAACGTGATAATTTTTACTTATAAATATAACGTAATGTTAAAACATGAGAAATCCACTGATCTGGAAAAATCTCCTGTGTACGTCTCAAATGAGAAACAATGTTGATAGGGTGGGGGTCTTTGCTTATCCCCCTCCACTCCAGTAGCAAGAGCTCTGACTGGGGCTACTATGATGGGGGGTTTTGTTGTACATTTGTAAATATGTGATTTAGGTTGTCAATCGACTACTGTAGATATGTATAGCACACTTTCTGAGGAAGCCGTTTAGGTGAAACATGCACATGTAAAAGTTTTGTACAGCACCTGCACTATTTGTTTTGTCTAGGAACCCACCCGTCCTCTTCTTGTTGTTCTCTAGGGGGATAACTTACTATAGGTGATGCACCAGCTTTGATCTTAGATTAGATCTTTTTGGTAGCAATCTACCGTATCACCCCCAGAACATTGCTGTGTACGCTGCCAGCGTGGGATAGCTACACCTCACTTCAGTAATTGCTACTGGAGTGGTGGAGGATAAGCAAAGATCCCCACCCTATCAACATTGTTTCTCATTTGAGACGTACACAGGAGATTTTTCCAGATCAGTGGATTTCTCATGTTTTAACATTACGTTATATTTATAAGTAAAAATTATCACGTTCTTCTGGACTTCAGTGTTTGCTTAATAAAAAAAAGACATGCAAATACGTTATTCATGGCCCCTTATCACCAGTACTTAACCTCAGAAAAAGCTATGTCTAGTTCCTTCCAGGACTCTAGGATCCTTTCTATCCCTTCCTATTGATTGAATTGTTATTTTGGCCCTGTTCTCCATTACAGGGCCTAAACTACACAAGCTGAAATTGGTGTCAGACAAAACTGTATATTTATACAGCAAAACAAAGACCACAGTTTCAGGATAATATGAAAAGAATAGTAGTAGGCTGTTGGATTTAATCTTGATGAAAATGTCTCATGAATACAGTACAGTTCCATATTTATGGCTGAACTTTTAATACGAGTGGAAGCACAAGTGCTACTAGGGCCCAATTACAATACTGCATCAAACTTTTGCCCGTGACCAGTAGAACTATTTCTTATCTCACAATGGCTGAAGCCCCATACACACGCTCAACAGCGATCTTTTATGCAGCACAATTGTTGAACAACTTTTGTTGTAAACAAGTTGAAACAGCTAAAAAAAAGTATTTTGCTATTGTTCAAAAAGCTGATAATCTTTAAAGGAATACTGTAGGGGGTTCGGGGGGAAATGAATAGAACTTACCCAGGGCTTCCAATGGTCCCCCGCAGACATCCTGTGCTCGCGCAGCCACTCACCGATGCTCCGGCCCCGCCTCCGGTTCACTTCTGGAATTTCAGACTTTAACCTCCTTGCCGGTTATCCCGAGCTCAGCTCGGGGTAACCTGCGCAGGAGGATATCTCAGGCCCCGCTGGGCCGATTTGCATAATTTTTTTTTTTCGTTACAAGCAGCTAGCACTTTGCTAGCTGCTTGTAACTTCCGATCGCCGCCGCTCGCCGCCGATCCGCCGCGCCGAGTCGCTCCCCCCCGCCCCAGAGCCCTGCGCTGCCTGGCCAATCAGTGCCAGGCAGCGTTGAGGGGCGGATCGGGATTCCCTATGACGTCCCGACGTCCATGACGTCGGTGACGTCATCCCGCCCCGTCGCCATGGCGACCGGGGAAGCCCTGCAGGAAATCCCGTTCTCAACGGGATTCCCTGCATACTCTGATCGCCGAAGGCGATCGGAGTGGGTGGGGGGATGCCGCCGCTTAGCGGCTATCATGTAGCGAGCCCTGGGCTCGCTACATGATTTAAAGTAAAAAAAAAAAAAAAATGTGCGGCGCTGCCTCCTTGCCGGATTTTTTAGACCGGCAAGGAGGTTAAAGTCTGAAAATCACTGCGCTTGCATTGCCGTGTCCTCGCTCCCGCTGATGTCACCAGAAGTGTATAGTACAAGCCCAGTATGGTTTGTGCCTGCACCGTGCGCTCCTGGTGACATCAGCAGGAGCGAGGACACGGCAACGCAGGCGCAGTGATTTTCAGACTTTAAAGTCTGAAATTCCAGAAGTGAACCGGAGGCGGGGCCTAAGCATCGGTGAGTGGCTGCTCAGGCACAGGATGCCTGCGGGGGACCATTAGAACCCCCGGGTAACTTCAACTCATTTTCCCCCGACCCCCCTACAGTATTCCTTTAAATTATTTCAAAGCGCAATAGCGGAGATACAAATAGATTGCACGTTCCCACAAAGTGCGCTATCACCAGACCTAAGCAAGTCTTTCCAAAATCAATACATTTGTGTTAAGCGCACATCCTTCAATTCCCATAAACTTCTAGTCTTCTAAAGACCATATTCACTAGTTCCAATGTCTTGCAGCTTTAATAGTGACCTCCACCATAAGCACCCAATAGTAAAGAGACTTACCAGACTTATCGGCCACTGTTAGACTGGCCAACCATGCACAAGTCCACGAAGCCTAGGAACCTCAGGATCCTGGTGTCATCCTTGCCAAAATGTCACTCTCCTCCTTCATATTCTCTATGTAAGTCCTCAGAAAAAAACCCACATAGCGTCATACTGTTACCACTAAAAAAAACTTTTATTTTAAAATCACACTCACATTATCCATGTTTTTGAAAAAGCACAGAGTTTTTCCATGGGCTCTTCCCTGTTGCCAAGCCAGGCGTGACGTGTACTGGCTCCCTCACCTTCTAGTTGTTCATCTCCGCCTGTACTACCGGTTAGGGGTAGCTGCACATTTCCTGGTATGTCCACCTCCGCCCGATCGATTTCGTCACTTACATGCGACTCATCAGGAGTAATTAATGAGTCGCAAGTAACTGACGAAATCGATCGGGCACATACTACACCTCCGTGTAGTATGAGGGTTTACCTACACAGTCTGTTCATAGTATTCAATATCTGTTGACCCTTATATTACATGGAGGTGGTAAATTTGTCAGTGAATGGCCATTCATAATTGAAAGTGTGTACTAGGCTGGTACAAACTTCCATTATGATTGGCCAATCACTGACCAATTTGTATAAGGTACAACAGATATTGAAAACTATGAGCAGATTATGTAAACCCTCATACTACATGGAGGTGGTAAAATTGGTTAGTGATTGGCCAGTCATAATTGAAAGTGTGTACCAGGCTTAAGAAGATAGCCAGAGGGCAAAACAAGAACCTGGCCATCCAAAAATGCTGTTCAGCAGAGTAAGGTCAGCTGCAGAGGCTGCAGGGTGACTGTACAGACATCACACAGCCATAACTATTTTGGGAGATAAAAGCCTCATGTTTGTATGAGGATTTGGAACATGCACTTAGGTGAGCCAAAATCAGGCACACATCACTTGCACATTGTGGTCTTTATAGGAACTATTCACAGGAAAGTACAGAGGAACGAGCATATGGGAGGGGGCCCTGACTACTCATTGCAGCCCTCATTATTTTCCGTAAAATTGTATTTATCGAGAACAAGATGTAGTCATTAGCTTTTTGACACTTTTCAATCTCATTCTGCACGTTCTAAATAAAAACACTCACTGTGATGGCTGCCTTCTGTCACCTCCAATGAACACAATGTATAACAACATGAATCACTCTGTTATTCTTGCCATCTATTTATAAAGAACCTTCCATTCATCTACAACCCAGCAGAAATCAGGAACAATGCAAACCCTGTACACAGGATATGTCTATATATAGTGCGCTGGGACATGATTCCGGGCCTCTGCCGGTGGGAGTTGCGCGTGCTTAATTGTTCGAAAATTTAGATTATTTTTAGCTCATTCGGATTAATAATATTTTTAGTGGATTTTTCAGATGAGTCGTGCAAACACGTTTGTAACCTGTTTTGTAACAATCTGACAGCTAACCCTCCATGTATAAGACATTATCATCCCTATTCCAGTACTTCAAGTATATTTACAGTTTCCCAAGATTTCCCAACACACAGGCCCGGATTTACCTCACAGCAGCCTATAGGCCAGATGACCTTGCACCTTAAATTTTGCCCTCCATGAACCTACAAACCCCCTACGTAACGCACCACTGGTGTGCTGGCTGACCCAGCTGTCACTTCTCCCTTACTTCCCTTGCTCATCACAGGTAGCTACAGGTGCCCCTTCTTAGCATTAGGTAGCCAGAAGTACCCTCAGTATATTAAGTAGCTAGAAGTGCCCCCAAGTATTAGGTAGCTAGAGGAACCTCAATATTAAGTAGCTAGAGGTGCCCCTAAATAAAGGGAGATCTCCTTAGTGGAATGCAGAGAGCCGGGTGGGCTAACTGCCTTTCCATCATCTGTACAGTACCTGATGGTAAATCCAGCCCTGTCTACACATGTTACCACCTCTTAGGACTGCAACCTGCAGCTCTATATGCCATAGTTCTTAGTTTGTTATATTAATGGATATTGTGTAAAATATATTATAATTTGTAATTGCAAATAAACCATTATAGATTTGCTCATTTGTTTAATACCTGGCTGGCTGGGCTTGCAATTCCCATGTTATTATCATAAGCAGGTCAGCTGGACTGCACAGCATTCTATGCGCTGTCCAAACTCCTATCCCATCATCCTCCACTGGAGGTAGTCAGGGTGGACTAGCCAGTCTTTTTCTGTGAACACAGAGCTGACCCTGCCAAAAGCTGGTAGCGGGAGGAAGGAGGATTTTGCACAGAGGAAGAATCTCCCACTCTGCTTGCAGGACTGCATTTAGCGTACAAATGTCTGGGTCATGTGACTGATTTTACCAAAGGGAATTTCTCTGGAAAGGATGTAACAAATATTAAAACTGTGTTGAGTAATGGCACAGGTTCCTATTCACCTTTACTAACCTTGAGAAATTCTGGAGGAAGAACGTGGGCTTCCCAAATTGCTGTAAAATTGGTAAGCTGCTTTCTACATCCTGATCAGCACATCAAATGCAAACTCAGAGAACGGTGAAGACAGTCAAAGCGAGCACCGTGGCATTATAAACAAATGAATAAGGCTAAAGCACTGCAATTTGCTACAGATGTATTTACGGAGTGAATCATCGCGTTATAGAAAGGCTCTTGCTGGTATTTGGCAGTTGGGCTGAGTCACAGAAAGCCCACAAGCAATTCAGCAAGCAGAACCTTGACAGATGCGTAACTGCAGAGCTAAAGCTTCCTGAACAATGCTGCCTGCCGGAGGATGAGCTGATTCCCTAGCATTTAGTCTTCTACAAAAGCACCATGGAAGTGCACTATGCAGATGCTGTCTGAGGATCTTCAGTAGCATCAGTGACTGAGCCCTCCCCAGCACAGCCATAATTATAGTTAGGACCACATGAGCTAATAACGCCATGGGCACTAGTTAGGAGAGCAGGATTCAGAGTCTTCTTGAGCTAAATACAGATGTTACAGTTTTATTTTGTGAGTCAATCATACATGATTGTTTAGGGTGATGTTTTAATAGTGATTATTATTCCACAGATATGCTGCTCAGTAAACATCCGAGCAGCCTGCTCTGCCCCGAGCTGGAGGAAAATGACAACAGTGGTCAGGCATAAATAATCCACCTCAGCGGTTCACTGAAGATGTAGGAACCATAAACGATCATTTCAGGCGCTGGGAATCTAATCTGTGAATGTAAAATTAGCCTGCTATTACCTGTGTTCTCACAGTACTGCACAGTTATCTGTAGTCTCCCATCTGCATTTAAAGAAATACTGTAGGGGGATCGGGGAAAATGAGCGTACTGCGCAGGCACAGACCATACTGGGTCTGCGCGGTACTCTCCTGGTGACATCAGTGGAAGCGAGGACACGGCAACGCAGGTGCAGTGGTTTTCAGACTTCAAGTCTGAAATTCCAGAAATGAACCGGAGGCGGGGCCAGAGCATCGGTGAATGGCTGCGTGGTCACAGTATGTCTGCGGGGGACCATTAGAAGCCCCGGGTAAGTTCAACTCATTTTCTCCCGACCCCCTACAGTATACCTTTAAAAATGATAACAGGCACTACATACCTGGCATATGGTGCTGAAAACATTAGGCCCTGTGTCCCTGCTTTAAGGCTCATCATACAAACAAATAGGTGCATGCACTGAATCAGTGGAAGAACGAACTCCTATAGAGAATGTTGAAAGTATGTGCACCTGGAATATTTTTTTTTAAACATGAACCTTCCCATAAGGGAGGTTTGTGATTGAATGTGCCATAGGGGTGCTGCTCCTCAGGCCTCTCATCCGTAAGTGAGCTGCCATCTTCCCCGCAGACTGACCACAGCTGTACCGCATTATGAACTTCCTGGTGAATTCTCGCACCCACAGACTACATCTCCCAGTATGCATTGCGGTGTTCTAGTGCATATGCTAGTTCACTATTTTGTCCCAATCCCTACAGCAGGTGTACATTTACTAAGTTTACTCAGTCACTGGATGGTGGAATACCTGGTATTCCCAAGGATGACCCCAGTCCTCTGGCTACAGTGTTCTGCTTTCTGAAGGCATCATCTAGATCCAACAATAGTGTATTACAGGTGAAGCAGCACAGGGCCAGCCAAATGTCAGGGTCAAAAGTGACCCACTTACTTAATTAGCCTTCAGTCAGCCCTGATCACGGTCTCAGAACACAGAACAATTTCAGTGAGACAATGTACAAGCCTGTATGGAGGGATGAGTTCTAATAATGAGTTATTAGAAAGAAAGTGATACTGTAAGATCAACTGGCGACTCTGGTTTCCTCCCACATCCTAAAAACATCCAGACAAGTTAATTGGCTTGCACCTAACTTTGGCCTTAAGCCTCATACACACGTTTGACTAAAGTTGGATGAGGCAGCCAATAACGACTGCTTCAGCCAATAATCAGGTGTGTGTGCAGGGCTGGATTTAAGCCAAGGCCACATAGGCCATGGCCTAGGGCACCACAGGATCGAGGGCGGGTGGGCAGCATGCTATACTAGGAGGAAGGGAAGGGTCACCTGGCTACCTATACTAGAGGAAGGGGCATCATCAGGCTACCCCCTCCCTAGCCCCTTGGCTTCTTATACTAGAGGAAATGGGGGGAGGAGTCAATGAGATACCTATACTGGAGGGAAGGGAGGGGCATCAAGCTATCTAAACTGGAGGGGGTGAAGGGGTAGGGTCAACTGGCTACCTATACTAGAAGGGGGGGGGGGGGGGGGTATCTGAATATCTGTACTGAAGGGGGGCGGCTGCTGACAGTGGCTTTAGGCGGTAAAGAGTACAAATCCGGCCCTGTGTGTGTGCAGAGGCGTGCAACCCCCGACCTGCAACCAATCTGCCCGGTGGATCAACTCACCCACAGCAACGGCCAATGGCATTGTGCACACCATTCCCCTGTCTGCCGCGTGACATCGTGCAAGTGGCTCTCCGTTGTCCCTCCACCCTCCCCACATAGCAACACAGCTTGTTTTGAGCTACACAGTTGACGGGGATCGGGTCCGGATTCCCAAAGGGTGACATCCTCCAAAAGTGTGTACGCACTTTAAGATTACAAAAGAATTATGACTAGGGTAGGGATTATATTGTGAACTCCCCTGAGGGACAGTTAGTAATAAGACTAGGAAGGTCAGCTCTGTATAAATGCTAAATAATAATAATAATAATACACAGCTGCTGTTTTTAAGAAAGTGACATCTACACATTGCTGATAACACAAAAACCCTGAAATTCAGCTTAAAAAACATTAGCAACGTCTATGTTTCTATCATGATAGGTCCCCTTTAACATTAAAGCACAAACAGCTGCAGACTGAAAAAACTCATATCAGCCAACCAGATTCACCATTTATTTGAAGAAAGCAGTAGGCTGGCACTACTGTGATACAAATTACCGTCGGCAAAGAAGGTGGTGGCCCAAGTGCTCTCCTTCGCTTGAATCAGCACAGCGTCCCCTGGCAAAACGTAGCATGGAAACACTGTAAAGAGTAGAGGAAGCCGGCACTACTGCAATCGCTGATTTATTTCATAAAGGCAATATACATATGCGTAATAGAGACACATGTCCTGTGCATAAACATACCAGTATGCGTTGAAGAAGCGTGATTGGTCACTTTGTCAGAGCACTCTAAGCAAAAGACAGAAAAATTCTGATACATGCCCGCAGCATGGTTACCACAGCCGCCTGAAGGCCTGGCAAATTCACCGACTATGAATCATCATCATGCTGTATCTTAGTAAAAGGGTAATAAATATCTTGTGGTAACTGATATGGTCTAGCAAGCCATTATAACCTGGACATCAGTCACTTGTTTCCTGACACTCTTTATAACTCTAAGGTGAAAAGGTTGTAATTATTTCCAGGTAGTAAAAATCCCAAAAATACGCTAATTGGTCTGTCAAGATATGAACATTTATGGACTATAACATCTACCCTCTGACCTTTCCTTGAGTTCTGAATGGTGCAACCTTTACTGATTCTCTAGCTGAATACGACCTTTTAAGGCAGCTGACTAGATCTGAACAACCATCACAAGTGTACATGTCTTGGTACAGTTGTGCTACCTGAAAAACGAAGATAATTATATATAATTACTTTTCTTATCTTAAATAAAGCAACCTTAATGCATCACATTGAGACATGATTTGTATTGTTTGTCCGTTGTCCTGAAATAATGTATTATGTTCCAGCATTTTAATAGAGGAGTCTTGGATTCATTTTTTCCCAGTACACAAGTGGTTCTAGATCACCATAATCTAAAGGATAACTATATTAAGTCATCTAGTTCAGATGTCCACCGAAATTGAAAATAAGCATTCCATTCCTCGGATGGTGCTCTACTGCACTACTGCCTATTGCTCTACTACTATTGCACTACTACTTTATTGTTCTACTGCCTGTTGAGGCTATAAAATAAGTAATGACAGTTATAACCCCCAACATTAATAGTCCTTCCTGATGCTTAACCCCACCAACATTAACTCCTTTCTATTGTCTATTGTTAACCTTCCTTCCAATGTATAGTCCTTTTTCAACCTTAAAGAGAAACTCCAACCTAGAATTGAACTTTATCCCAATCAGTAGCTGATACCCCCTTTTACATGAGAAATATAATGCTTTTCACAAACAGACCATCAGGGGGCGCTGTATGACTGATTTTGTGCTTAACCCCCCCCCCCCCCCCCCCCCCACAAGAAGCTCTGGGACCGCGGTACTTTTGGCAGTTTGTTACAATGTAACAAGGTTCACAGACAGGAAATAGCTGTTTACAGCTGTCTCTAACAGCCAAAACAGCTAGGAGCAGCTACATAACCTGCCCACAGTAACAATGTCACCATGTAATAAATGTCAGAATGTAAATCGGGGAGAGGAACGATTTTACAATGAGCAAACACTGACTAAATCATTTATACATAATTATGGTAAAAATGAAGCACTTTTTTACCAGAGTGGTAGCTACATGAAACACCACTAGAGGGTGCATGTGGCCCTCTAGTGCGATCGTCGCCGGCATCAATAGCAAACAGGGCAGCGCGTATATAACGCGTTCCCCTGTTTGGCTTCTCCTGTCGCCATGGCGACGATCGGCATGACGTCATGGACGTCAGCCGACGTCCTGACGTCATGCGCACTCGATCCAGCCCATAGCGCTGCCCGGAACTCATTGGTCCGGGCAGCGCAGGGCTCTGGCGGGGGGGCCCTCTTCCGCCGCTGCGTGCGGGCGATCGCCGCAGAGCGGCGGCGATCGAGCTGTGCGCGCGGCTAGCAAAGTGCTGGCTGCGCGCACAGCACTTTGAATGGGGTGAATCGCCCCACCAGAAGCAGAGAAATCCTCCTGCGCGTCATAGCCCGAGCTCAGCTCGGGCTTACCGCCAGGGAGGTTAAAGGACCACAATTGCGAAAATGTCTAAAATTTTAAATATGCATGTATTAGTTGTACATTTGTTTCAGAGTAAAATGCACTATAAATTACTTTTCTTCCTATGTTTCTATCACTGGCGTCATGGCGGATTCTCAGGAATTAATTTATTTTTTTTAAAAGCACTCCTTGGATGGCAGTGACACACTCTATCTTCCAGATTAGTGTACACAGGAGGAGACTGGCTCTCCAGCACCATTGCAGAGGTCATTTCCAAGCCGTGTTTTGAAAGAATAAATATAAAAACTGAAAAATGGTATATTGCTCATATAGGCATATTAAGCACTAGCCAACCACCGCATTGTATATATACTTCCTGGTGCACAGTCACGTGACCCTCCCCTCTCCCTCCCCCCCTGCTTGAACAATAATTGGTGAATGAGAACATGTGTTACTAAAACCAATCAACCTACAAAGAAAACCTAGTTTGTACCGCAAAAAATATACAGATCATTTAGGTGTGATAAGTAGAGATAAAATTATGAATGGGAGGAGCATGAAATGTGAAAATTGCTCTGGTTTTAAAGGGGAAAAAAAATCTGTGTTGGTGAAGTGGTTGAACCTGAACTCCGTTATGAAAGACTAAAAATAATGTTGTCCATCCTTCAATTCCCCCTCTCATATATCCATCCATCCATCTATCCACCTGCAGTCTCACCCATCCATTCACTCACTCACTCACTCACTCACTCACTCACTCACTCACTCACTCACTCACTCACTCATCCATTTGTCCATCCTCCTGTCTTGCCCACTCATCCATCCAACTTCCCACTGTCCCACCTACATATTCATCCCACTTTTCCATCCATCCAACCATATTTAGACACAATTTGTATACAATAAAAAAATACTGTAAAAACACTGTAAAGCAAAGCTTCCCTTGAGGCACTGGATCAACACAGCAGTGACTACATGAGGGGCGTGTTCTAGACTAGGCTTAACTAACATTAACTAACAAGCGCTTTGAGTCCTATGGGAGAAAAGCGCTATAGAAATGTTATTGTATTGTATTGTATTGTACCAACCTCTACATGAGAGGAATACTGCCAACAAATAATTGCAAACTTGCACTGATGCACTGAGTGTAAGGTTATTTTGATAATACAGATGACAACTATAATTAAAAAATTGAAATTATCCCCTGGAGGTCAATTGTAGTGCTTCTCAGACTCCAAGGCTCTAATAAAAGAATATCTAAATATCCAGGCCTGGATGGATATTATAACAAGCATACAGACTAATATATATGCACATACATATGGCCAGGGTTTAATATCCACTGGTATATTGGCACCACTGTATTTTTTGCTGCCTTATCTGTACATACGTTTTGCACCATGCAACTTTATTTCCCTTGCCTATAATATATAATGCATTCACTGTTTGTATTATGTTGGTTAATTGTACAGTGCCATGGCTGATGATGGCACAATGAGATAGATAGAGAGAGAGCGAGAGAGAGAGAGAGAGCGTCAGAGAGAGCGTAAGAGAGAGAGAGAGCGAGAGAGAGAGCGAGAGAGAGCGTGAGAGAGAGAGAGCATGAGAGAGAGAGAGAGATACTGTATATAGATAGAATAGTTTTACTTTGTAAATTGAAATAAGCAAGCCTAAAACAATTCAATAATACTTCATCTGGCATGAAACTTCATCAGTAGAGAACACACTTCTGACGCAAAAGAATAATCAGCCAAATACCTGCTTGGTGCCTAATGGGATCATTCAGATGGATGCCGAGAAGGGGGATGATGCGTGGATACAATACTTTACCTGATTGAATAAGTCGCTGATGACTTGCTCTCAACGCTGGCTGATTTTCCCACGTAACAGCGTTTCCTGGATACTCAAAATGAGAGCAGGGAAAATTCTCACAGGCAGATGTCAGGAATTGCAGCAGTGTGACAAGTGGTCTATATGTAGAAGTCATTAGCAAGACGTAGATGGTGGGGAAGCAATCTAGGTGAGGTCTGATGCACGGCTGGCACAGACTATATGCAAATCCATTTGCCTGTTTGTAACAGGTTTAGGTCTGTAACATATCCGATAACCAAGCCCCATTCACACTATGAGCGAAACTCAATCCCCCTAAATTACCCGCTGCCTTCCTCAACATTACCTCTGCAATTGCTGCACGCACGCATTAGCCACTAATTACAAGCAGTAGAAAAGGGCAACAAAACATCTGACTCCAGCAGAACAAAGGCAGTAATTCAAGTAAAGGGTAATTGAAGGTAGTGGACAAGGTGTTTGGTTTTTCTTATTATTAATTAAAGCCACTTGCTTCACCAAAAATATATACATGTCTGAGCTACAGATAGGATACTTACTGCATATTATAGGGTTTGATTCTTATTTTATGATCAGCAGCCATTTCATAGATATTTATAGTAGAGTAATCTGTCTGCCATTCCTGATAATGCTTGACCAATCAGCTTCTGCTTTTTGATGTAAAGGTCCAGCCCCTTCACTACTTCTGTGTTCCCAGGTTTTGCTGAGCTGATTGGAGCTATAGCAACTAAATAAACTAACTTGTGTGCTGCTTGTAGCGCAGGCAGCCATCGCAACGCATGGCACTTGTGCTGCTCTCCGAAAAGGTGCAGATTTATAATTAATGGGATAGCACTGTATTTGCACAAAATTGCAGTCAACCATGCATTGCATCACTGAATCACAATACATGGTTGGAAGCATCAGACTGTGCAGTTTATGCACCTCTGATGTCCGAAGAGCGTTTTACACTTTTCTTGACAAATGAATGCCATACACAGAACGATACAGTATGTAAATCAATTATAATTTTAATATGAAATGATCACACTTGTTGAAATCAAGTGTTATTGTAATCCCCTCTATATTAAAAATGGTCAATATCTCTGTACTATCCAACGTTTAAGTGTTAATGTAATCCCCTCTATATTAGAAATGGTCAATATCTCTGTACTATCCAACGTTTTCTATCAGGCTAGAAATTTCTCACCGAGAGTACTGCTCTGTATTTGCATCCACTGACTATATTTCCAGGCATATATTATTATTATTATTTATTGGATTTATATGGTGCCGACATATTACGCAGTGCTGTACAATACATAAGAATACAGACAATGATAACAGGGGTGACCGACAGCCCAGGACAGGTAATAAGCAATAAGATACACAACACAATACAGGTAGTAATACAATGCCAGATCATACACTGGAGTGGAAGTCCCAGTAATACAAGTTCACATTACTCTGGGAAGAGTGCACAATCAAGTATGATACATAAGGAGAGAGTGCCCTGTCAAAGGCTTACAATCTAGAGCAAGGCCAGGCCGAGGCAGAAGCGAGAGAGGCTCGAGCCTCAGGGCTCAATGTAGGAGGGGGCGAACAACTCACTCAGCTATCATTCCCCTATTAGGTTTGAAGCAGAGAGAAATAAGAAAAGGGGATACATGGCAGTGACTGCAAGCCAGATAACTAGAGATTAAAGTGCTTAGGGGGTGGGGGGCCCTGGGGCATCTCTTAGTCTAAAGGTGTGTACACACGCACTACGGAAGTCAACGACGGGTCCGTCAGACCCTCCCGCTGGGCGGACTTTCAGCTGACAGTAGTGCGTGTGTACGCAATGTTGGCGGACTGATAAGGCTGTTCCTGAACGATCCGCTCACTACTGTTGGCTGAAAGTCCGCCCAGCGGGAGGGTCTGACGGACCCGTCGTTGGCTTCCGTAGTGCGTGTGTACGCACCTTTATAGTAATCAGTGTGTGACGGCAGGGTGGGGGGCGCACTTTGGTGTCTCAGCCTTGGGTGCTAGAGGACCCTGTCCCGGCTCTAATCTAGAGGGAGGGGGTCGTTAAACGAAAGGCATCAAGAGGTTCTCGGCAGAGAAAGTTATGTATTTTAAGCGCACAGCACTGCCAGGAGGTTGAAAATGCAGCACTGTGCGGGCTCTTTGTGTAGAAGATGGCAGTTTCCAGGCCTGAGGAGCAGCAATCCACAGGTAAGTAAGACACACTCCACTAAGAACTCCTTTATGGGGCGGTTCAGCTCCCTGGTGCTCAGTTGCCTTTAAAGTGGACTCTTAAAATATGGAGGAGAACACCACAGAGCCCTGGACACCACACTCACTTTGGCACAGCAGCAATTCCCTTTTAACTGCAGGAACACAATAGCCAGTATAAAGTTAGTGGAAATCACTTTGCTCTTAGCAGCAATTAAAAGCACTGGTTAACAAGGTTAACAAGTTTTTATCTACACAGACTCTGCTCTCCATAGCTGGGAAAGGTGGTCATCCTGGAAACAGTAAATTCGGGCGCCTGAGGCTAGTGGACAAATCGGGCGCCGCCATTCACTCCTATAATAAATATCGTTTAATGGGCGCCCGATAGGAAAAAAGGGCGCCGGTGAAAAATAACGTTTTAAAAGCGGCGCCCGGAGACTTAATGTTTTATTACTGCTTCTCATGATTACACATTATTTAATGATTTATACATTTTTAAATATTATTTTTAAACGAAAAACAGTACAATATTTTTTTAAACATTATTTTTAAACGAAAAACAGTACAATTTTTTTTTTACATTATTTTTAAACGAAAAAACCAACAGGGGGGTCTTAGGTTTAGGCACCAACAGGGGGGTCTTAGGTTTAGGCACCAACAGGGGGGGTCTTAGGTTTAGGCACCAACAGGGGGGTCTTAGGTTTAGGCACCAACACGGGGGTCTTAGGTTTAGGCACCAACAGGGGGGTCTTAGGTTTAGGCACCAACAGGGGGGTCTTAGGTTTAGGCACCAACAGGGGGGTCTTAGGTTTAGGCACTAACAGGGGGGTCTAGGGGTTAGGGGTAGGTACAGGGAGGGTTACTTAGTAATTTTTTTTTTTAACGTTATTATACGTTTCAGTATTTAAACGAAAGATTAACGTTTTTACAATTGCCGATTTAATGCACATTATTTAATAATTTATAACTTTAAAAAAACATTAATTTTAAACGAAATACAGTACAATACATTTTTAAACGTTATCCATGCTTATCGTTAAAAACCCGGCGCCCTTTTTTCCCAGCGCCCCTTTTTAACGCACGCGGTAATCCTACCAGCACTGTTTATAGTGTTTGGCTGTTGAAGACAATGGCCCCTATTCAATTAACTTTTTCTCCTGAGTTTTTTACAAGGTGATATTTTAACATCCTGTCAATAAAATGCCCTTTAAAGGGATACTGTAAGGGGGTCGGGGGAAAATGAGCTGAACTTACCCTGGGGTTCTAATGGTCCCCTGCAGACATCCTGTGCCCACGCAGCCGCTCACCGATGCTCCGGCCCCGCCTCCGGTTCACTTCTGGAATTTCTGACTTTAAAGTCAGAAAACCACTGCGCCTGCGTTGCCGTGTCCTCGATCCCGCTGATGTCATCAAGAGTGCACAGTGCAGGCCCAGTATGGTCTGTGTCTGCGTAGTACACTCCTGGTGACATCAGCGGGAGCGAGGACACGGCAACGCAGGCGCAGTGGTTTTCTGACTTTAAAGTCAGAAATTCCAGAAGTGAACCGGAGGCGGGGCCAGAGCATTGGGGAGTGGCTGCGCCAACATAGGATGTCTGCGGGGGACCATTAGAAGCCCCGGGTAAGTTCAGCTCATTTTCCCCTGACCCCCCCTACAGTATCCCTTTAAGCCACCAGTAAACAGGAAAATCCTCAGACTAATTTTAGTTTTTTTTTCACCTACGTTTTAGTACTTTTTCAATTCCAAAGTGCTGAAAAAAAAACCTATTTTAAAGAGATGGAAAATTGGGAAAAATTGAAAAATAGCTTCCTAGGAGAAAATTCAGGAACAAGTTAACTGAATAAGGGCCAATGAATGGAAGTGACCTGGACTACCTCTGAACTTCCTGCTGACATTTCTACTTGCTCTTGGACTTTTGAGTGGAGCAGGGCAGCAGCATGATGGCCAGCTTGTGACTACTGTGCAGGCGGGGCTGCTCTGCTGTCAGCGATAAGTAGATGATGAAAGGAACTGCAGTGTCATATCATAGTTCATAAGCAAAGTCAATTATTCAATATAACTGCATTTTTTGGCAAGGCAGAAATTTTGGACATACTGTATTCTCAAAATATATTTTATCATCACAATTCTGAATTCTGAAATTGACCCAAAATGTCCTTCTTTAAAAAGAACAGATGCATCACTAAAGCTCAAATATCAGCTACTCCCAAGAACAAACAAGGCCATCCGCCCTCCAGAGAATGAGATGTAAATATGAAAAATATGTAAAAATATGCCGCTATGCGGATGGAGGCAGTAGCTGCAGGAGCAAGACGAACACGCCGTCCGGCATGAGTGTCAGAAAACATGGATTTATCCAGAGATAAGAGGGTAGCCAAAAGACGAATCACCTCACCGTGACAAAACATCCACAGGAGAGACAAGCCATTGATGAAATACTCGCAGGAACATACCAGCGAACTTGCTGAGGGAAGCAGTTCGGAGGATATTAAACTGTTTGATATTTATAGATGCTGTCTATCCTGGTTAGTCTGAGAAATCTTGGCAGAGGGCCTGAGCACACAAAGGACTGGCTGAGAGTCCCGTAACTTGTGTTATGGACTCCACATGCTCATCGGCGCTCTAAGCCAATTTTTCCAGTGAGAGCACTGCACTTAATATTATCTGGGGTAGCTCTATCAGCAAGAGACTCTAATCCCTTTTACTTAATAAAAGGGAACTTAGCCTTACCAGAAGAGTCATCTGCAAGGTATTTAAATGCTTCAAGTATGCGTTTCTGTGACCACAGGAAGATCTGTTTTCCTCTAGAGCTGTACCTTGTGATTGAAAGTGTGCTGTGCACTGCTGTTCTATGTGCTGATGCCAGGAAGCCATGAATTGATGCTCTAGGTCTTAGGCATACAGGCATTAGGCCTTGGAAATGCTAGTCTAAAGAGCATCATATACAGTATGTATTTTACAAAGCACTTATCAAGCTTCTGACTACTATCTTGAGGTCCTTAAAAGCTGGACCAAATTCAAATAAGGACAGCAGCTATACATATAGCAAAGAAGCAGAAGTAACAATGTTTAAAACGCAACTCCAGCAATAAATGTTGTTTTGGTAGCAGGGGCGGCGCCAGGGGGGTGCTTGGGGGTGCTCGAGCACCCCCTAGAATTGTCCAAGCACCCCCAAAGCACCCCCTGGAGTGAACTGACTTCAGGCGTCTAAAAGACGCCAAGTCAGTTCACAGCGGCAGCCCGAAGCAGCAGAGCAGGGCTACGGTAAGATGGCCGCCCGGAGCCCTGTTCTGCAGACTTCGGGCGGCCATTTTCCCGTAGCCCTGCTCTCTGCATGCAGGCAGGAAGTCTCGTCGTGACGTCGGGAAGGAAGAGGATCGTGGGCGCGCGGGCGCTGCGCGCCACAATGAGGTCGGGACTCGGGACAGGAGGTCGGGAAAGAAGGTCTTCTGGCTGTAGGTGAGTAAATGGGTTTTTCTTTTCTTTTTCAGGTGATACTGATTATGCATATTGGGGTCATATCTGCTACGAATTGTGCATATTGGGGTCATATCTGCTACGGATTGTGCATATTGGGGTCATATCTGCTACGGATTGTGCATATTGGGGTCATTTCTGCTACCGATTGTGCATATTGGGGTCATTTCTGCTACCGATTGTGCATATTGGGGTCATTTCTGCTACCGATTGTGTATATTGGGGTCATTTCTGCTACCGATTGTGCATATTGGGGTCATATCTGCTACCGATTGTGCATATTGGGGTCATTTCTGCTACCGATTGTGCATATTGGGGTCATTTCTGCTACGGATTGTGCATATTGGGGTCATTTCTGCTACGAATTGTGCATATTGGGGTCATATCTGCTACCGATTGTGCATATTGGGGTCATTTCTGCTACGGATTGTGCATATTGGGGTCATTTCTGCTACGGATTGTGCATATTGGGGTCATATCTGCTACGGATTGTGCATATTGGGGTCATATCTGCTACGGATTGTGCATATTGGGGTCATATCTGCTACGGATTGTGCATATTGGGGGCATATCTGCTACGGATTGTGCATATTGGGGTCATTTCTGCTACGGATTGTGCATATTGGGGTCATATCTGCTACCGATTGTGCATATTGGGGTCATATCTGCTACCGATTGTGCATATTGGGGTCATATCTGCTACCGATTGTGCATATTGGGGTCATATCTGCTACCGATTGTGCATATTGGGGTCATATCTGCTACCGATTGTGCATATTGGGACCATATCTGCTACCGATTGTGCATATTGGGACCATATCTGCTACCGATTGTGCATATTGGGACCATATCTGCTACCGATTGTGCATATTGGGGCCATATCTGCTACCGATTGTGCATATTGGGGCCATATCTGCTACCGATTGTGCATATTGGGGCCATATCTGCTACCGATTGTGCATATTGGGGCCATATCTGCTACCGATTGTGCATATTGGGGCCATATCTGCTACCGATTGTGCATATTGGGGTCATATCTGCTACCGATTGTGCATATTGGGGTCATATCTGCTACCGATTGTGCATATTGGAGCCATATCTGCTACCGATTGTGCATATTGGAGCCATATCTGATAACGATTGTGCATATTGGGGTCATTGGACGTGTTTTTTGTTAAAATCTGCTCACATTACGTGTATTTTCTTGAGAAAACCTGCACAATTATGTGAATTTTCTGGGAAAAGGGTCACCAAAACTTGGGCCCTCTGTCTTTGCGTTGCACTTTTAAAGGGAACCCGAGGTGAGAATAATATTGAGGCTGCCATATTTATCTCCCTTTAAGCAATACCAGTTGCCTGGCTGCCGTGCTGGTCCTCTGCCTCTTATTCTTTCAACCATAGACCCTGAACAAGCATGCAGCAGGTCAGGGGTTTCTGACAATATTGTCACAACTGACAAGATTAGCTGCATGGCTTGTTTCTGGTGTAATTCAGTTCACTACTACAGCCAAATAGATCAGCAGGGCTGCCAGGCAACTAAAATTGTTTAAAAGGAAATAAATATGGCAGCCACCATATCACTCTCACCCTGGGTTCACTTTAAATTACAGTTAGCCCCGCCCTCATCCGGTCATGACCACGCCCATTTTTTCGCCGCGGCGCGCTTAGCGCGCCGCAGGTTGTAGCCACACCCATTTTTTGCCGCGGCGCGCTTAGCGCGCCGCAGGTCGTCAGCTCCCCCGGAAATTGGTCCAGCACCTGCATAGCACCCCCTAAAATAATTTCCTGGAGCCGCCACTGTTTGGTAGTAAATGTGGCTGTGAAGGCTTTCATTTAAACAATACAGCAGAGAATAGTTGGTATTGCCAAATCGATGTGCATTTATTGGGGTGCCTCAAGTAATTCACGGTTCATTCAAAAGGGAAGAGAGGCTATTGGCTGTGAAACATACCAGGATGAGTATTATAGTGGTGCATTCACCAGAGGATGTAGCAAGGGGCAGGGGAGACCAAGGTTTTCATTTATCCGGTTAGTGATGATGGTATACAGCCCCACCACACATACACACACACAAAGGTTGTTTCAACTGGACACCCATTTGACCCTTTTGGGTTTCACAGTATTACATGAAGCTTCTTCAATTCAAAGGAGGTGAGGTTAGAAATACCCAAACGCTTATAGACACAGAACATTAATATTGCGCTTTTCTCCTGGCGAACTCAAAGCGCCAGAGCTGCAGCCACTAGGACGCACTCTATAGGCAGTAGCAGTGTTTCAGAGTCTTGCTTAAAGTGAACCTCCGGACTAAAAATCTACTCAGCAGAACTGAAAAGGCTTGGTGTTTCTTTAACAGTTTCACAGCATCAGAACTTTGTTTTTCTTACCCAAACATCATTTTTAGCTGCATTTTTAGCTAAGCTCCACCCATCAAAGAAAAAAAGCCCAGGCTTTTTTCCCCTGATGCTGTGCAGAGCATGATGGGATTTCCTATGTTGTTAATCACGTTGCCTAGCAACTGGGAGGGGTGCTTAGGACACAGGACAGTTGGAATTGTGTCTCATGAACCCTGTCACCTCCTTTCAACCAAAAAGATGGCTGCCATCATGAAATCAAACATTTGCCTGTTCTTTTAAAACAGGGTGGGTAAGAGATTATATTACCTATCTATTTTAATTAACATAACTAATGTAACTTAATGAAAGTATGTTTCTTTAGGCTGGAGTTCCTCTTTAAGGTCTCCTACTGAATAGGTGCTGGCTTACAGAACAGGAAGAGCCGAGATTCGAACCCTGGTCTCTTGTGTCAGAGGCAGAGCCCTTAACCAGTATACTATCCAGCCACTAGTATCAAATGAACTATGCACAAAAAGTCCACTTATACCAAGGCAATAACTAGTCTAGCTAATTGACCCTCCTTATACAGTCATTAATTGTTTAACTTGCTTGGCTAAAGAAGTTAACTTAAAACATAAAGATGATAAAAAAATTATCTGTTGATGGTGATTGGTGTAGAAGGCCCCCTCAGCGGTTTATGATGGGAATTTTAGAACAAAACAGCCTCTTTCACCTCTCCTGTAAAGCAATAGAGGATTATAAAGGTCTGACAAACAGAAAGTTAGGGAACCTTTCCCTGAGAATGGGAAAACCACAAAACAGGCTTAAAACCTTCCCTCTTCTTAGGCAAGTATCTGTTTTTTATATTCTTTTCACCTCCCGTTTACGTTAACTAACTGGTCATGTAATCAGCTGCTTGGCTGCTGTCATTATCCTGCTAAAACTGCAAGGGGGCAGGGCACAGTGGCGGCTCAAGCTGCAGATTGTTAGGGGGGCACAAATGGGGCATGATGGCTGGCTGGTGGGGCCCATTTGGGTGATCAAAATCAATGTTTGTATGGCGGTCTTTAGATATTTTTTACCAAATTCAGGTAATAAAATTAAGGCTAACTAGCTCAGCAATGATAGGAACCAAAAAACGGCATGAATAAAACTCAGAGAGTTTTTTGAGCAGAGCAGATTGTCCAAACGATGGTGCTATTATTGAAGAATTTTTCTACAGATGTACTTGGCTAGTTTTCTTGAATGCTTTAATCCTTACTTGCTAGCAAGTTGCTCCTGTGTGGACAGATCACAGACAAATCACCCCAGCCCCTAGCCTGTGTCTCACCACTCTACATGCAAGAGGAGGGGGAAGAGGCAGGGGGGAGAGAAACATTGTGTATAATTCCTTATCTTAGTAGCTAAGTATTGCTGGAGACTGGAGCTTGTATTTTACAGACAGGAAGTTTTGAATCAGGATTATTAAACTTTCTGTCTGTAAAATACAAACTCTTATTAATTGGCTAATTTCAAACCAAAAACAGTAAGCTTTCAGCTTGTAAGCCTTCTTCAGACTTTCTCCTGTTACTGACAATGTTGGAGCATACAACAGGAGGTAGAGAGATTCTTTTAGAGAGAGAGTTAACTGATGTTACTGAGCAGGGGGGGCACTCAGAGGGGCCCACAGTGAGGTGATTCCCGGGGGTGGGGGGGGGGGGTTGAAGGCAGTGCCCCAGTGTAGCGCCACCCATGCACAGACTGAGTTTTTAGAGAAGACTGCAGTCTGTGAATGTCTGTGCTGCAGGAAGTGGCTGGTGAAAGGATTATGACCAGATTTTCGGCATTAAGATTTGTTTTACATCAGCTTTTCCACTGATAAAAGAAGGTGTCTACACATGATTAATAAAAAAAATGTGTGCGCATTGAAGTTTCAAATTCAGCACAGGTAAATTACAATTCTTACAGAAAAAAAATGGTCTCAAGGAGCAATTAATTCTCATTTGCAGTTGGGACTTATAATGCCAACCAATAGGAATATTTTATATAGGAACAGTGGCTTAGTAGCAGCCTCATGGAAATACAGCTGTGTTTCCCCAATAGAATATCTGGCCACACAGTTCACTGTAGGACAATGAAAACGTTTTATACCTACATATTCATCCAGTAAAATGGCATATTATTACCCTCGAATTGCCTGCTTTTACTCCTCCTAAAGTGAGGACATGTGTCAATCCACAAAGCAGGAATGCCAGCTCACATTGTGAACAATAGATAAACCAGATGGGCTAGATCCCTGGGTATTAGTGCAGCTTAGAGTCTGCAACACCATTGACTGAATTATAGTGTTGACAGGTATAATCCTGCCTTAGAAGGCAGCCAGTGATGAATGTTTCTCCACAAAGACACAGTGGGTTAGAGCCAGGTAACTGCTGCTCAAGAAAGGAGTTTTACTACAATGACAATGGCATGAATAGAAAGAAGTCAGAAGCCACCAGCTGACTACTGCAACTACAGGAAGATTGGCATTTGTGGCCTATTCACAGGAGCCATGCCCTGCAACAATGTGAGTCACGGCACTTCAAGTCACACTGGAGAAGTGTGGGCAGATCAAAAGTGACAAATTGCATGTTCTATGTCCATACATTTACAACTAGCCCAATAGCTGTGTAGGCTAAGGTGGCAACCCCCAACACTATTCAGCTAGCTGTTCTAATCTAATTGCATTCGTAAATCCTACTTAAAAACACATACTATAAATAAGGAACCGTTGTGTATCCTTACAGCAAACCTAAACTAAACTTCCCTTTACTTGATCTCATCATTTCCATGAACTTCATACCTTAATAACATTGTCTTACTACTTCCCATATCCATTTCTACATTGTTGGCTGGAGATGCTACATACACTGTCTCTGTGACATAGGACCTTCCATCTTGCTTACTGCAAATTCTGAAAACTACATTCCCTGCATCTTGGACTGTTTTCTGACTTTAAAGAGTTAATTTATCCCTCTGTAGACTTTGTCCCCTGGATCAACTGGGATATGTGCAGGTTCAAGAAAGTTTTTTTTTTTTTTTTTTTGGTTTTTCTGGTTGAACTTGATGGACAGAGGCTCTTTTTCAATCAAACTATGTAATGGGGACATGGAACCACAGAACATAGCCGGTCATGGACGCTGCAGATAGTATCCAGGATGAGACAACGGGATCTACTGCGCGTTTACAGGAACAATGAAAAACAATACTGTTAGAGACAATTGCTTTCATTCATATGAATGGAAGTGGCAGTTGATCCCTTTAAGCGTTTACCGCCTCCATGTTTCCATCTGAACCAGTCCAAAATCACAGAAGCCAAGTAGACATATATAAAACTAGCAAACAGGAGAATATAAAAAATGCCTTTGATTTAACCAGCTCACCACTGAGGGTTTATTCCCCTTATGGACAAGAGCAATTTTTCCTTTCAGTGCTCCTCCCAGTCATTCCCCAATAACTCTATCACTACTTATCCCAACAAAAAGATCTATATCTTGTTTTATTTGCCACCAATTAGGCTTTCTTTGGGTTGTATGTTTTGCAAAGGATTATTTTATTTTAAATGCATTTTAACGGGAATAATAAAAAAAAAATGGGAAAAAAAACCATAATTTCTCGTTTTTCGGCTATTATAGTTTTAAAATAAAACGTTCTACTATGAATAAAACCCACACATTATTTTACCAATTGTCCCGGTTATTACAACGTTTAAAGTATGTCCCTAATGTATGGTGATAATATTTTATTTGAAAATAAAGGTGTATTTTTTCCGTTTTGTGTCCGCCACTAATTACAAACCCATATTTGCAAAAGCAACAGTAATATACCCTCATGACATACATATTAAAAAATGTGGGTCCCTAAGGTAACGATTTATGTATTTTTTTAAAAAGTCACTTTTAATTTTATTAAAGGATTTTATTTTGTTAACTATGGGATGGGAGGTAAAGGGTTAAATAATAGTGTATTTTATGTATTATTTATTGAAATGTATGCGTGTAATGCATGCAAGTGACTACTGAATCTTCCTTTGCGTACTATCAATAGGCTAACGGGAAGTAACGCACGTATGTGGTCATCGTTCACAGGCATTTAGATCGGTAAATGGGAACTGTGTTCCCATTCACTGATCTGTCTACTAATGGACGGCGATGAGAACGTGCGCAGGAGCACACGCTGGAGTGAATGGGAGCAGGCACAGCGGCATTTACTGCGGGATGCGCACATCTACGCCACTGAAAAAGGAGATGGCCCAAACCTCCGATTTTAGGTTCGCGAACTGGGTTCGTGAACCTTTGCCAAACGTTCGATTTGCACGAACTTTCGCGAACCGCAATAGACTTCAATGGGGAGGCGAACTTTGAAAACTAGAAACATTTATGCTGGCCACAAAAGTGATGGAAAAGATGTTTCATGGGGCCTAACACCTGGAGGAAGGCATGGCGGAGTGGGATAGACGCCAAAAGTCACGGCGAAAAATCTGGATTTGATGCAAAACAGCGTTTTAAGGGCAGAAATCACATTGAATGCTAAATTGCAGGCCTAAAGTGCTTTAAAACATCTTGCATGTGTATACATCAATCAGGGAGTGTAATTAGAGTACTGCTTCACACTGACACACCAAACTCACTGTATAACGCACCTCAAACAGCTGTTTGTGTAGTGACGGCCGTACTGGACTGGTACGCACCATGGCCAGAGTGCAGGCCGTGGTGATTTTCAAGCCCATATGGTCACCAGGTTGTGGTAGCTCAATGATAGAACAACAGTGACTTTCCAGCTGATCAAATTTGACGTCAGCGCGCCCGCGTGGGACGCAGAAGAGCCCGTCCTTGGAGCGCAGAAGAGCCCGACCTGGCAGCCGACCTGGCCAGGTTGGGTCGGCCACCGAAGACGACCGGAAGCCTCTGGAGCGGGGGCGAGGGCACCTCCTGCCTGCCACGGGCTGGAGGAAGCCCCAGGTAAGTGGATATGGATTTTTATTTTTTTAAACGTTTCCCTGAACCTTCCCTTTAAGGCTGGGCAAGACAGAAGTTGGATGGCAAATTGGGACAGCTCTGGCCACAGGTCAAGCCTGCGCAGCCATTAGTCTAAGGGTTCATAGCTGCTCACAGTGTCTACATCCACACTTAAGGCTAGGTAGTCGGCTACCTGCCGATCGAGGCGTTGGTGGAGGGTGGATCTGGAAGGGCTAATCTGATCCACCTGTTTGTTAAGAGCAGCCAGAAGAGCTGGACCAGCATGACTCTCCTCTTTGAGGCAAGACATGTCTAAGATGGCGTGACATCGTTGTACCTGGCGTGCAGCATAGGCCCTGGGGAGATGGGGCTGTGTAGCTGGAGAACCAATAGAGTTGAACTGCCACTCAGCCAAGGAGGAGGAGGAGGACGATAGCGAAGAGGATGTAGCAGGAGGAGTAGGAGGAGAAGGAGAGGAGGTGGCAGGAGGCCTGCCTGCAAGCCGTGGAGGTGTCACAAGTTGGTCTGCTGCACAGCCACTTACTCCCTGCTTGCCATCGGTCGCCAGGTTGACCCAATGGGCTGTGTAAGTAATGTTCCTGCCCTGACCGTGCTTAGCAGACCATTTATCCGTGGTCAGGTGGACCCTTGACCCAACGCTGTGTGCCAGATATGACACCACTTGCCTCTTAACTTCACGGTAAAGTTTGGGTATCACCTTTTTAGAGAAATAATTGCAGCCTGGTATCTTCCACTGCGGTTTCCCAATGGCCACAAATTTACGGAAGGCCTCAGAGTCCACCACCTGGTATGGTAACAGCTGGTGATCTAACAGTTCCACCAAGCCAGCTTTCAGACGCCGGGCAAGGGGGTGACTGGCAGAAATTGGCTTCTTCCGCTCAAAGATTTGGCTGCTGTGGGCAGAGGAGCAGGAACCGCTCAAGGGCAGAGGCGGATTGGAGGAGGGTGGCTGTGAAGGTGCAAGGGAGAAAGCGGCGGAAGATGCTGCACCTGAAGAAGGAAGAGGAGAAGGAGGTTGGCTATGTTTTTGTGTGCAGTTTTTGCTCAGGTGCTCTTCCCATTGCAGTTTGTGCCTTTTCTGCAGGTGCCTTCGTAAGGCAGTTGTCCCTACATGGGTGTTGGCCTTTCCAAGGCTCAATTTTTGGAGGCAGAGAGAACAGATGGCATTGCTACGGACGACACACTAAAAAATGTCCAAACGCTGAGCCCCCCTGGGGTGATGGCACTATGGTGGCATCAGCAGCTGACGTTGAAGGGCATGTTGGCTGCCACCGGACACTGCCACCAGCTGTTTCTGGCGACGAGCTCCCCCTGCTTCTTTCAGCAACTCGTCTCCTCATACTCCTCTCTGGCTCCCCCTCTGAACTGTCCCCTTGGTCATCTTGTCTCTTAGGATCCCACGTGGTATCCGTATCATCGTCATCATCATAATCATCCTGCCCAGCTTCGCTTGCCTCAGACACCTCCAAAACTGCACCAACAGCAGGTACTTCATCATCCTCATACGTTACGTCCATAGTGTCGCAGCCTAACTCAGACATATGAGGTGGTGAAACTTGCTTAGCGCCTTCATCTGGTTGTAACAATAATGGCTGTGAATCAGTTAATTCCCCACCAATTAACTCCTGCAAAGTGTCAAATGCAGAGGCTGTGGTGCTTTGTAGTAGCGCTGGTGGCTGCGGAAGATGAGGTGTTCTGTTTTAAATAGTCAACCACGTCCTGACAATCTTGGGAGTTGATGGGACGTGCCTTCTTCTGAGCACTGTACTTTGGACCAGGGCCGCACGAAATCCCATCAACACGACCTCGCACAGACCTGCCGGGTGGCCTTCCTCTGGGTCTGCCTCTACCTCTGCCTCCACCTGTTTTGTCCGTTTTGTTCATATCGGGGGGATGAAGTGAAAGGTATGCACTGACTTGACTAATACAATGTGCAGTCACACAGGTGCAGTTAACAGGTATGCACGGAGTGGTATATCACACTGCGTGCGCTCACATAGGTGGGTGGGAGCACAGTGAACAACAGGTAGGTATATGCAGTGGGTATTACAATGTGCACCTGTCACACACAGACAGGTACCGGACGGGCACAGTGACACTGCGTGCACTCACATAGGTAGGTGGGTGCACTGAAGTGAACAACAGGTAGGTATATGCAGAGATGGGTATTACAATGTGCACCTGTCACACACAGACAGGTACCAGACAGGCACAGTGACACTGCATGCGCTCACGTAGCTGGGTGGGTGCACTGTGAACAACAGGTAGGTATATGCAGTGGGTATTACAATGTGCACCTGTCACACACAGACAGGTAATGGACAGGCACAGTGACACTGCGTGCGCTTACGTAGGTGGGTGGGTGCACAGTGAACAACAGGTAGGTAGGTATATGCAGTAATGGGTATTACAATGTGCACTTGGCACACACACAGGTAGTCACTGACTGTGCTGGGCCTGGCAGTGGCACACACAGTAGGAATTACCAAGGCTGTCTATGCAACACAAGTGTCAGTGGGGGACACACACACACACAAAAAATAGATCACAAGAACAAGATTAGCTCTCAAAAGATCTGTTGATAACAATCAGCAAGGAGCAAGCTAACAAGCCTACAAGAGCCTAACTAATCTTTCCCTATGAGAGTCTGCAGCAGCTTTCCCTTCTCTAATTACTGCAGGCACACGAGTGAGTGAAAAGCCTGACACTGTCTGCCTTTTATAAGGGGGGGGGGGGCTTCTAGGAGGGAGTGTAGCCTGATTGGCTACAATGTGCCTGCTGACTGTGATGTTAAGGGTCAAAGTTGACCCTCATGGTGCACTATGGGGGCGAATTGAACTTCCGATAAAGTTCGCGGTTCTCTGCGATCGCGAACCCCGGAAGTTCGCCGGGAACCGTTCGCCGGCGAACCGTTCGGGCCATCTCTAGTGTAGATATACTACTTCAAAACCACTAAGTGGTTAAAATGTCTGTAGAACAAAACTAGAATGAAAAGCAGAGCGCACTCAAAAAGGTGTAGTTGGCTCGGCAGCTGTAGAATTATCTGGTTAGCCCTAATGGGTTTGCCAGCCGACAGGCTTGTGTCCCTCTAAGCTGGGGACCTGGCACGCTGGCATCACCCCATCTCCTGGTCACTTGTTGGTAAACTCCTCTGGAACGAAGCACTGTCCGTTCCCATGGTGTGCGCATCACTAACAACAGGTCTCCTCTCTTAGAGGATGCAAGCTTGGATGGCAAACCCATTAGCGCTAACAAGCAAATAGCTCAGATGAGATTATTATTCGGCAGCCTGGCCAATTACATCTACACCTTTTTGAGTGTGCTCTGCAGTTCATTCTCCAGATCTTTCTACCACTGTCACAGTGAATTAAAGGAACTGCACCAATGGACTCAGAGGCTTGCCAAAGACAGTACACGAAAATATCGGCCCTTTAGATCCTAGGTTCTCAACGTGTGGTATTTGTACCCCAGGGGGTACTTCTGATGGCTCCAGGGGGTACTCAGGATTGATATAAATTAACCAAGAATAACAAATTTAGAGTTTTAGAAAATTATAAATCTTATTTAAACAATACCAAAATAGTGTTTTAACTAATTAAAAGCAATAGTAAATGCTTGGAAATTGTTCACAACTAATTATCATGTACTACGATTAAATATATATTTGTCAAGGGGTACTTGTGATAATGTTTACTATACTAGGGGGTACTTGGTGAGTACAGGGCTCTAAAAGGGGTGCATACCAATAAAATGTTGAGAAACACTGCTTTAGATCACTCCTCCTGTATCTACAGGAATCTACCAATTCTCTACTACCTAACATTTAAAATACACATCCAGTGTTCGGGTTCACTTCAAAATTACCCAAATACCAAAGCAATCAGCTTATGTTATTTGGGCTAACGTTGTTATTTGGGGGACATTGTGTTACCTAATGATGTTATTGACTAGAAAAAAGTGGTCACTTAGCTGTTTGGTACCATCATGCAGCTCATATTGAATATGGACAAGATAAAGCAATGTAGAGAGCAGTCTGAGATCAGAAAGGACATTATACATAAGGATATTAAAGGCAAAGCCTATAAGACCATCCCTAAGTAGGTGGATGTTACTGTGGTTTAGGGTGTATAATTGTAGTCAACCTCCCTGGGCACAACCATAGTGAGAATGGTATGCAAAAAGCCAGACATGTCTTCAACGGACATCCTAAAACTGTACGCAATGGATAAAAGCTTAATCCATCATTCATAATAATACTAAGCAACAAACTAGTCACTGTGCAGTACTTATTGATCAGATATAACTATTTCATGAAATCAATAATATGGATGCATGATTCATACAACTAACTAGAAAGTACTATAGTTTTACTTTAAAGGAACATAAACTGAAAAGGATATGGATTTTTCCTTTTAAAATAATAGCAGTTAGCTGACTCTCCTGCTGATCCTGTGTCTCTAATACTTTTAGCCACAACCCCTGAACAAGCATGCAGATCAGGTGCTCTGACTGAAGTCAGACTGGATTAGCTGCATGCTTGTTTCAGGTGTGTGATTCAGCCACTACTGCAGCTAAAGAGATCAGCAGGACTGCCAAGCAACTGGTATTGTTTAACCACTTGAGGACCGCGGGCTTTACCCCCCTTAAGGACCAGACCCGTTTTTTCCATTCAGACCACTGCAGCTTTCACGGTTTATTGCTCGCTCATACAACCTACCACCTAAATGAATTTTGGCTCCTTTTCTTTTCACTAATAAAGCTTTCTTTTGGTGCTATTTGATTGCTGCTGTGATTTTTACTTTTTATTATATTCATCAAAAAAGACATGCATTTTGTCAAAAAAATGATTTTTTTAACTTTCTGTGCTGACATTTTTCAAATAAAGTAAAATTTCTGTATACATGCAGCACGAAAAATGTGGACAAACATGTTTTTGATAAAAAAAAAAAACCCATTCAGCTTATATTTATTGGTTTGGGTAAAAGTTATAGCGTTTACAAACTATGGTGCAAAAAGTGAATTTTCCCATTTTAAAGCATCTCTGACTTTTCTGACCCCCTGTCATGTTTCATGAGGGGCTAGAATTCCAGGATAGTATAAATACCCCCCAAATGACCCCATTTTGGAAAGAAGACATCCCAAATTATTCACTCAGAGGCATAGTGAGTTCATAGAAGATATGATTTTTTGTCACAAGGTGGCGGAAAATGAAAGTTTGTGACAAGAAAAAAAAAAAAAGTTTCCATTTCTGCTAACTTGTGACAAAAAAAAAATGAAATCTGCCACGGACTCACCATGCCCCTCTCTGAATACCTTAAAGTGTCTACTTTCCAAAATGGGGTCATTTGTGGGGTGTGTCTACTGTCCTCGCATTTTGGGGGTGCTAATTTGTAAGCACCCCTGTAAAGCCTAACGGTGCTCATTGGACTTTGGGCCCCTTAGCGCAGTTAGGCTGCAAAAAAGTGCCACGCATGTGGTATTGCCGTACTCAAGAGAAGTAGTATAATGTGTTTTGAGGTGTATTTTTACACATACCCATGCTGGGTGGGAGAAATATCTCTGTAAATGACAATTGTTTGATTTTTTTTTACACACAATTGTCCATTTACAGAGATATTTTTCCCACTCAGCATGGGTATGTGTAAAAATTCACCCCAAAACACATTATACTACTTCTCCTGAGTACGGCGATACCACATGTGTGGCACTTTTTTGCACCCTAAGTGCGCTAAGGGGCCCAAAGTCCAATGAGTACCTTTAGGTCAATTTTGTTTCAAGACTACTCCTCACGGTTTAGGGCCCCTAAAATGCCAGGGCAGTATAGGAACCCCACTAATGACCCTATTTTAGAAAGAAGACACCCCAAAATATTCCGTTAGGAGTATGGTGAGTTCATAGAAGATTTTATTTTTTGTCACAAGTTAGCGGAAATTGATTTTAATTGTTTTTTTTTCACAAAGTGTCATTTTCCGCTAATTTGTGACAAAAAAAAATCTTCTATGAACTCACAATACTCCTAACGGAATACCTTGGGGTGTCTTCTTTCTAGAATGGGGTCATTTGTGGGGTTCCTATACTGCCCTGGCATTTTAGGGGCCCTAAACTGTGAGGAGTAGTCTTGAAACCAAATGTCGCAAAATGACCTGTGAAATCCTAAAGGTACTCATTGGACTTTGGGCCCCTTAGCGCACTTAGGGTGTAAAAAAGTGCCACACATGTGGTACCGCCGTACTCAGGAGAAGTAGTATAATGTGTTTTGGGGTGTATTTTTACACATACCCATGCTGGGTGGGAGAAATATCTCTGTAAATGACAATTGTTTGATTTTTTTTACACACAATTGTCCATTTACAGAGAGATTTCTCCCAACCAGCATGGGTATGTGTAAAAATACACCCCGAAACACATTATACTACTTCTCCTGAGTACGGCGACACCACATGTGTGACACTTTTTTGCAGCCTAGGTGCGCTAAGGGGTCCAAGGTCCTATTCACAGGTCATTTTGAGGCATTTGTTTTCTAGACTACTCCTCACGGTTCAGGGCCCCTAAAATGCCAGGGCAGTATAGGAACCCCACAAGTGACCCCATTTTTGAAAGAAGACACCCCAAGGTATTCCGTTAGGTGTATGGCGAGTTCATAGAAGATTTTATTTTTGGTCACAAGTTAGTGAAAAATGACACTTTGTGGAAAAAAAACAATAAAAATCAATTTCCGCTAACTTTTGACAAAAAATAAAATCTTCTATGAACTCATCATACACCTAACAGAATACCTTGGGGTGTCTTTTTTCTAAAATGGGGTCACTTGTGGGGTTCCTATACCACCTTAGCATTTTACGGGCCCAAAACCGTGAGTAGTCTGGAAACCAAATTTCTCAAAATTACTGTTCAGGGGTATAAGCATCTGCAAATTTTGATGACAGGTGGTCTATGAGGGGGCGAATTTTGTGGAACCGGTCATAAGCAGTGTGGCCTTTTAGATGACAGGTTGTATTGTATTGGGCCTGATCTGATGGATAGGAGTGCTAGGGGGGTGACAGGAGGTGATTGACGGGTGTCTCAGGGGGTGGTTAGAGGGGAAAATAGATGCAATCAATGCACTGGGGAGGTGATCGGAAGGGGGTCTGAGGGGGATCTGAGGGTTTGGCCGAGTGATCAGGAGCCCACACGGGGCAAATTAGGGCCTGATCTGATGGGTAGGTGTGCTAGGGGGTGACAGGAGGTGATTGATGGGTGTCTCAAGGTGTGATTAGAGGGGGGAATAGATGCAAGCAATGCACTGGCGAGGTGATCAGGGCTGGGGTCTGAGGGCGTTCTGAGGGTGTGGGCGGGTGATTGAGTGCCCTAGGGGCAGATAGGGGTCTAATCTGATGGGTAGCAGTGACAGGGGGTGATTGATGGGTAATTAGTGGGTGTTTAGGGTAGAGAATAGATATAAACAATGCACTTGGAAGGTGATCTGACGTCGGATCTGCGGGCAATCTATTGGCGTGGGTGGGTGATCAGATTGCCCGCAAGGGGCAGGTTAGGGGCTGATTGATGGGTGGCAGTGACAGGGGGTGATTGATGGGTGCCAGTGACAGGGGGTAATTGATGGGTGATTGACAGGTGATCAGTGGGTTATTACAGGGAAGAACAGATGTAAATAATGCACTGGCGAATTGATAAGGGGGGGGTCTGAGGGCAATCTGAGCGTGTAGGTGGGTGATTGGGTGCCCGCAAGGGGCAGATTAGGGTCTGATCTGATGGGTAACAGTGACAGGTGGTGATAGGGGGTGATTGATGGGTGATTGATGGGTAACTAGTGGGTGTTTAGGGTAGAGAACAGATGTAAACACTGCACTTGGGAGGTGATCTGACGCCGGATCTGCGGGCGATCTATTGGTGTGGGTGGGTGATCAGATTGCCCGCAAGGGGCAGGCTAGGGGCTGATTGAAGGGTGGCAGTGACAGGGGGTGATTGATGGGTGATCAGGGGGATAGATGCATACAGTACACAGGGGGGGGGGGGGGGTCTGGGGAGAATCTGAGGGGTGGGGGGTGATCAGGAGGGAGCAGAGGGTAGTTTAGGGCATAAAAAAATAGCGTTTACAGATAGTGACGGAGTGATTGATGGGTGATTGGGGGGGTGATTGGGTGCAAACAGTGGTCTGGGGGGTGGGCAGGGGGGGGGGGGTCTGAGGGGTGCTGTGGGCGAACAGGGGGCAGGGGGGGAAATCAGTGTGCTTGGGTGCAGACTAGGGTGGCTGCAGCCTGCCCTGGTGGTCCCACGGACACTGGGACCACCAGGGCAGGAGGCAGCCTGTATAATACACTTTGTATACATTACAAAGTGTATTATACACTTTGTATGCGGCGATCCGGGTGCTAGTAACCCGCCGGCGCTTCTGAACGGCCAGCGGGTTACAGCACGAGGGGAGCGGAGCCAGTCGCCGGTGGCTGATCACGTCATGCTCCGCTCATGCCCGTACAAGGACCGCCGCCAATTGTACATGCGGCGGTCCTTGCGGGATCCACTTTCCGGCCGCCCCTGTGCAGTGGGCGCACAGGAAGTGGTTAAAAGGAAACCTCCATATCCCTCTCAGTTAAGGTTCCCTTTAAGGTGTGCGTGAACGGTCTTTCTGGTTTGTAAACTGTTCTTAGGGTCTGTATATGACGTGTTGGACAAGGAAAATGTGTGTTTGGAGTAGGGCTTTTAAAAATCATACCTTTTTCTGAATGTGCAGTTATTATTATTATTATTTTGGAGTTTAATAGCTCCAGCATCTTCTGTGGCGCTGAAAGCAGTTTAGACTCTATTCCTTCCCCTCTCTAGTTACATCCAACCACTAGTGCTATCGCTCCAGCCCAGTTACTATTGTACTATTTTCCTGAGGACTCCAAAACTTCTTATAGGTTCTTGAGAAAAATGTCACATTGAGGCCTAGCTTGCATAACAGCTGTACTCTGACCACATGTGATTACAGTAATGGCATCGAGGGGACATTTTTGTGTCACTAGCTGTGGAAAGAGGTCACGTGATTGCTCACTGGAATCAAGAGCTCCAGTTTCTGACATCATAGTACATTTACAAAACCAATATGGTGGCAGCAATATGCAGCCTGCACACTTGGTAGGACCTGAAGAAAGAAACACTTGTGTATTTCAAAATTGATTTTCTACAGAAGTTCAGGTTTTCTTTAACTACTGGCTTCCAGACATAAGTAAGGTAGGCAGAGAGAGATGGAGAACAGAGAGACAGCAGGTGACGTAATTCTGTTATTTATTTGAAGGTTTCTTTATGACTCATCTCTCTCTCTCTCTCTCTGTGGTAGGCGCAATCGGTGAACAGTTGCTAGGCTGAATGTGCAAATACAAGAAAATAAAACCTTAGTCTTTAGACTCTCACCAGAACATTTTGTATTCTCTGCGTTTAGCAAGACAAGCCAGTCAAAGAAAAAGAAAGAAACAAAAGCTGTTGAGAGCCAATCATAAGCAGGCATTTGCAATACTCTAAATACCAATTTTCAAACTGCTATACTGGCAAAATCTTACATGTAAGGGATAATACTCAGTCATATTTATTTCCTTGTTTTTCCTCCTTACCATTTCAGTGTTGCTCTCAAGTGTTGGCTGAACAGCCTGCTTTACAGTATTTGCTTTCTCATCATTAATAACACACATTCATAAAACTGTCAACTATCAGAGTTGCTTTGAGAAATACTGATTCTTTTTATCACTGGAAGGAGGTAAAAGGCACCCAAGGGTGGTACGGTGTGTGTATAATATGTTGGAAAAAAATAGATGGTAAGAGAGTCTTACCTTTAATAAGTAGTTTTAAATCAGGATGATACCATTTATTGGCTAACTAAAAATGAATAAAAAATAGCAAGCTTGCTTATTTTTATTCATTTTAGTTAGCCAATAAATGGTATCATCCTGATTTAAAACTTCTTGCTTTTACTGATGGCTAACACGGTACAATACCCTACTGCTACTACTTACCTTTAATAAGTAATTCCGAGAGTATGATGTTCAGAAAAAAATTCGTTTATTAAGCATCTATGTCCTAGAACAACACGTTTCACTGTGAAAACCGCTTCATCAGATCAAATAAAAGTGCCGTTAGAGGAAGTAACAGGATCAGCCCTGAGCGTCTGAGTTTTTTTTCTGAACATCATACTCACACCTGGAGCAGCGACCACCGCACCTCATCCACAAGGCCGAGCGGGGACAATACTTCCCCACATGCTCTTAGGAGTGGCTGCCTTCCTAAGCAACCCAGCTTTGTGAGTATAATTATATCTGTTTTTTTATATCTCCAAGTACGTACAATATTATACACGATATTGGGCTCCCGGTGTCCCTGAGTGTTTTTAATTTCCTATACAAGTCTGTATTTTTATCATTGAGTACTTATGCAGCCCTGATATTGTTCACAGCACTTCAAAAAGTCTACTGTCCTATCACTAACTGTCTCTTAAAGGAAAGGTTCAGGGAGGGTGGGTAAAAAATAAAAATCAATTTCCACTTACCTGGGGCTTCCTCCAGCCCGTGGCAGGCAGGAGGTGCTCTCGCCGCCGCTCCGCAGGCTTCCGGTGGTCTCCGGTGGCCGACCCGACCTGGCCAGGCCGGCTGCCAGGTCGGGCTCTTCTACGCTCCAAGGCCCGGAACTTCTGCGTCCCACGCCGGCGCGCTGAACCTTCCCTTTAAAGGAGCTCATAATCTAATCCCTACCATAATAATAGCCTAGTGTCCCTATTAACGATGATCAAAGAGATGCAAATACTTCTGAGTTTATGCAAATTTTTATGCAAATATATGCAGTTTGAAACTACACCAATCGATTTAAACCCAGGTTTAAACTGATTGGTCCATTTTGAAGCTGCATACATTTGCAACTTATAAGTATTTGCATATCATTGATCATTCCTAGTCCCTATCATAGTCTAGGGAAGGCATGGGCAAACTTGGCCCTCCAGCTGTTACGGAACTACAAGTCCCACAATGCATTTGCCTTTATGAGTCATGACTGTGGCTGTCAGACTCCTGCAATGCATTGTGGGACTTGTAGTTCCTTAACAGCCGGAGGGCCAAGTTTGCCCATGCCTGGTCTAATATCAATAGAAAAAGGCTGTTAAATTACAAAAGCATTGACTACTGCACACCAGGGAATAAAACAATTTAATAACTAAGAAGAAAAAAGTTATCTTGATGAAACGTCTCTCCACATAGTAGAAATATTTTTTTTCTGAATGGTGTATATGATACAGCCAAGAGGAAACACCAAAGTGTTTTCAGAAGAGTGTTCTAAAATTTAAAATACAGATGACAAAGCTGGTTCACGGTAGATGTGTTTCTGGTTACTTATACAAATCTTACATTGTTTTAAGGTAGCCATACATCTAGCGATGTATGGGCAGATTCGACCAAGAGACAAAACTCTCTCTAATCGAATCTGATAAGAGAGAGATCTGTCAGCTGCCCATACACCACAGGCCCATTCCCGGCAATTTTATGCTGAAATCGATCTGGAATCGGCCTTGTGACGCCGCATCCACCGCCTCATGCTGTCCCCCCTAATGTTAAATGTGCCCCCCCCCCCCGGTGCCCAGTGCAAGGTATACATTACCTGTCCGCGGCCTCCGCTTGACCTCCTCTGGCTCCAGGCACATTCTGTTCTTCAAACACGTGCGCCATGTGGTTGCCTAGTAAGGTGGCTGCGTGTATGACGTCTGATGTGTATGGAACAAGGAGTGCTTCCGGAGCCAGCGAAGGACAAGCGGAGGCCACGGACAGGTAATGTATACCTTGCACTGGGCACAGGGGCGACATTTAACATCAGGGCGGATAGCGTCGGGGGTTTCGTCGCGTTCATCAATCATCCCGACATTGCACGCCGTTATCGAGCCCAATATCTTGCAGCATGTGCGATCGACAAAGTGACCAATTGTCGTCCCGAAATTGGTCATATTGTCGGTCTAACATGCACTTGGCAACACCGAATTTCATCCGATTTTATTATAATAATCAAATCAATCGGATAGTCGATCAGCCGCCAAGTCGCCTAATGTATGGCTTTCTTTACTCCTTATGCATAGGTGTCAATACAGTGACGTGTGCATACAATTCTGCAGCAGATTCTGGGATTAGCTGAGGGAGACAGCTATACTTGTATCCTCTAAAAAGAAGGAAGAATTGAAGCGTACCAGCACTACGATAAGCCAGTATATGATCAGCTAGTATATATTGAAAAGTCAATATATTTAAAGGGACACTTAAGCCAGAAAAAAAAATGAGTTTTTCTCACCTGGGGCTTCTACCAGCCCCCTGCAGCAGTCCTGTGCCCTCGCAGCCACTCACTAATCCTCTGGTCCCCCGCTGCCAGCTAGTTTCGTTTTTGTCGACAGGCCCATCAGGACTGGCCACGCGTAGCTTTTTCCGCATTCCCGACTGTAAATACGCGTTGCCACATTACGAACGCATAGATATGCGGCAACGCGTATTTTTGTATATTCAGTAGTGATGCATTGTGGGAAACTACAATTGCTCACTTAAAGAGACACTTAAGCCAGAAAAAAAAGTTTTACTCACCTGGGGCTTCTACCAGCCCCCTGCAGCAGTCCTGTGCCCTCGTAGTCACTCACTAATCCTCTGGTCCCCCGCTGCCAGCTAGTTTCGTCTTTGCCGACAGGCCCGTCAGGACTGGCAATGCGTAGCTTTTTCCGCATTCCCGACTGTAATTAGCGCTATTGCGGACCCCAACGCGTACAAAAATACGCATTGCCGCATTACGCACGCAAAGATGCGGCAATGCGTGTTTTTGTACGCGTTGCGACCTGCCTGGACCAGAGGATTAGTGAGTGGTTGCGAGGGCACAGGACTGCTGCAGGGGGCTGGTAGAAGCCCCAGGTGAGTAAAACTCATTTTTTTTCCTGGCTTAAGGTTCACTTTAAAGAGACTCCGTAACAAAAATTGCATCCTGTTTTTTATCATCCTACAAGTTCCAAAAGCTATTCTAATGTGTTCTGGCTTACTGCAGCACTTTCTGCTATCACAGTCTCTGTAATAAATCAATGTACCTTTCCCTTGTCAGACTTGTCAGCCTGTGTCTGGAAGGCTGCCAAGTTCTTCAGTGTTGTGGTTTTGCTATGAACTCCCCCTTCCAGGCCCCTCTATGCACACTGCCTGTGTATTATTTAGATTAGAGCAGCGTCTCTCTTCTCTCTTATCTTTTACAAGCTGGATAAATTGTCCTCTGAGCTGGCTGGGCTTTCACATACTGAAGAATTACAGACAAGGGCAAAGCTGTTTGCAGGAGAAAAAAGAGCAGCCTGAAACTTCAGTGCATGAGAACTGCAGGGAGAAAGAAACACACAAATGATCTCTTGAGATTCAAAAGGAAGGGTGTATACAGCCTGCTTGTGTATGGTTGTATTTTCTATGTGTGGACATACTGTACATCAACCTACTTCCTGTTTTGGTGGCCATTTTGTTTGTTTATAAACAAACTTTTTAAAACGGTTTTTAACCACTTTTAATGCGGCGAGGAGCGGCGAAATTGTGACAGAGGGTAATAGGAGATGTCCCCTAACGCACTGGTATGTTTACTTTTGTGCGATTTTAACAATACAGATTCTCTTTAAAGAACAAACAGTTATCTTACTCTGCTAAGGCTTTACTGTTGAAACTATTTCAAATTAGAGCCAATGGAAGTTCCAAATGGTAAAGGACCCGCTCAGTATCTTCCGTCTCATTCAATGAAATGCCTCCTTTCGGCGTACATATAGGTTCACTGCTGGTGAGCTGGGCACAGGGTGAGCCGAATGACGGATCACCCTGTTGCCGCTCAAACTTCCGGCGGCGGTAAATACTATTCCCCCTACTAGCACTGCACACATTGCATACATAACAGGAGTTGTCAACTTAAAGTTATACTGAAGTGAGAAAATCAGGCCTGGGGGCCACTACAGTGCTTTCAGCAGCATTTTGCAATCACTGGCGATTCCAAAAGCGCTAGGTCAACGCAAGTCAATGGAAGTGATCCCACAGTAGAAATCACAATCATTTTTGTAACATTTGCGCTTTAATACAACGTATAGGATCGTTACAAAATCTCTGTTACTCTGCTTACCTAAACGCTGGTAAAATGTACATGCGCTAAATGCACACGTAAACTTTACTGTTCTTTCAGGGCCAAAGTGTGTAGCATAATACACGCCTTATAATGCTTATATAAACACAGCACACGCTATACATTAAGGTGCGAACCGTATTTTCATAGCGTGTTTGTGTTTTTGCACACATTATTCATTATCCATTGCATTAGGATAACATGATCCGTTACAACATGATCCGTTACATTGTATTATATTGATATAACGTACGGTAACGTAATGTACATAATTAACTGGAATTAATGTGTGGATTGTTTTACTCTAAGCAGAATAAAATAATCAAACAGCAGTTGATGCAAATTTATTTCACATAAAAATTACAAAATCATAATTAGTAATAACAATGTGGCAGTGGCACATTGATTCATCCTACTTCATCACTTTTTTATTATTATAATCAGTAGTCCTCTGACATTTCTATCTTCATTCCAAAAATGATGACTGTCATGTTATATTGGCGTCAGCAGTTTCTGAGTCACATCTGGAATTGGCATGTAGGTATTTTGTGTCATTGGCTTTAGAAGGTATTTTAGTGGGCACATTCAACCTCCCTCAGCTGTATCAACAGTGTAAAGCAATTTCTTCTGGAATAATTCCACCACTCCATTCTCTAGCTTCTGGATTAACCAATAAAGGATTTGAAGCTGTGCGACTCATTCTCAGGACACTAGTGAGAGAGATGACTAGACAGAAGCTCAGAGAAAATGTATACATTTTCTAGGTGATAAATTTTGAAGAACAAAACATTTTAAATAGGGGAGGCATTGGGAGCTGAACTTTTAAACTTGAAAAAGCCCTTATGTAGCTGTATGGCTATTTTTAAAGACTTAAAGAGGAACTGTAACGACAAAACGGCCCCTGGGGGGTACTCACCTCGGGTGGGGGAAGCCTCAGGATCCTAATGAGGCTTCCCACGCCGTCCTGCGTCCCTCGGGGGTCTCGCTGTAGCCCTCCGTACAGCCGTGACGCAATATTTACCTTCCTGGCTCCTGCGCAGGCGCTCTGATGCCTCTCGGCGCCGAAGTAGGCGGAAATACCCGATCACCGTCGGGTCTGCTCTACTGCGCAGGCGCAAGTTTCCGGCGCCTGCGCAGTAGAGCGGACCCGACGGAGATCGGGTATTTCCGTCTATTTCCGTGCAGAAAGTCGCCACAGCGCCCCCGCTGGAGCCAGCAAAGGTAAATATTGAACTGACAGTCGGCACAGTCGCCTTTCGGAGGGCTGCGGCGAGACCCCCGTGGGACAGAGGACGGCGTGGGAAGCCTCATTAGGATCCGGAGGCTTCCCCCACCCGAGGTGAGTACCCCCCAGGGGATCTTTTTAATGTTACATAGTCTCTTTAAGTCCCCTCATTTCTGGTAGGAGACTTGAGGTCTTAAAATTGTTCACTTCTGCTTTTCGTGAACTATAAAGCCCCATCGTCTCATGGCTTCTACAATAATGCATGGCCTGTGTGAAATATAGCAGGTATGGGTTGCTCTTCCTACTTTAAGGGCCCATTCACACTTGTGCGTTTTCAGAGCGATTTCAGCTTTGCTGAAAATCGCTAGCGATTTGAAAAACGTGTGCACAATGAAAGTGTATGGAAGTGTTCTCATCTAAGCGTTTAGCATTTTGCTGAAACGCAAAAGCGTTGCATGCAGCGTTTTCTGAGCGATTCTGGAGCGATTAGCGTTTCAATAAAAGTATTTGAATTGAACTAGAAAACGCAAAACGCTAATCGCTGGAAAAACGCTCTCCATACAGTGAAAAACGCTAGGAAAAACGCCAGAAATAAGCTCAGCGTTTTGCGTTAGCGTTTAGCGATTTCTAGTGTGAATGGGCCCTAACTGTCATATATTCACAGCTAATTGACCCAGCAGCTAATTCACTGCTTATATTCATTTATCATCCTGATTGCCATTTGAATTTGCTGTGTTCAAATTTGAGCCTTCAAATAGCCATTCTGTCCAAAATTAAAAGATTTAGGGCTCGTTTCCACTAGGGCGAATCCGCATGCGGGCACTGCATGCGGATTCGCATAGCTAATGTTAGTGGATGGGGCTGTTTCCACCTGTGCGGCGTGCGGGAGCGATTTGGCAGCGGGCCAAATCTGCACGGCGGGACCCACAGTTTTCGCCTGCGTCGGGAATCCGTGCGAATCGCCGCTAATGTATTTAATAGTAAAAACGCATGCGTTTGGTACATGCGTTTTTACCCGCGATTTCGCACCCTTCCCAATGTTATTTTGTCCTGGCAGTGTCATGGTTAATTTCGCATGGCACCCTGCCATGCGAAATCGCACGCGAAATCGCGGGTAAAACGCATGCGGAAACGCACCCGCATGCGTTTTTACAAGCGTCGGAATGCCGGCGAAATCGCGTCGCACTAGTGGAAACGGGCCCTTATAGAACTAAATTCTCACTTTTTCCCCAACCTAATAAGCCCCAGGAATCCACTGTAATGAAAAAGAGACATTCCAATAAATAGGCTTGCAGTCTTTCTGCTGGGAAGTGCAGGTCAGGAGGGACTCCTCACTGTGCTGAGTTTATTGATCTTCCAGCACCTCCGGAGATAACCTCGGCTCAGGGTTACACAACCGCAGGGGGTAAAACACACAAACTAGGCTAGCAGCAGTCATTAATAAACTGCTTTCCACTGTGGCACATTAGCACATTTTATAGGCATAGTATGTTTTTGACAACATAAACAAATAAAAAGTCATCACCAGAGGTGGCCATTTATGTCCTAACATTTGCAAAAAGTACATACTAACCAGCAAGCTCATGGTGAACCAGAACTCATTGGAGTGTGTGAGGGGCTACAATGGTCCTAAAAGCCCCCTTACTAAAATGTTATGGAAAACAAAAGTTTAAGAAAGCAAAATTTTGTTTTCCATAGCATTTTAGTAAGGAGGCTTTTAGGACCAATGTAGCCCCTCACACACTCCAGTGAGTTCTGGTTCACCATGAGCTTGCTGGTTAGTCTGTACCTCAGGGTGATTCAAGCCCTACTCCATAGAGCCAAATTAATCCATGCCATGCACTGATGAGGATCAACTAATCCGAAACAGTCTGTATGCATGTTGGATTATTATGGCTCTGTACAAATAACAAGCTGACACATCATTGCATTCCAGCGGTTCTGGAGGTGTGTTTAGCTTCTAGGGCAACAATAGTTAATTTGCATATATTCAGCAGTGATGCACTGGGAGACATCTTGGAGCTCACTCCAACCTGAATTATCGCAAATTCTTTCTGTTTAAAGGGGCAATACAGCGAAAAATTGTAAAATTAAAAATATGTGCAAGAGACAAATAAGAAGTACGTTTTTTTCCAGAGTAAAATGAGTCATAAATTACTTTTCTCCTATGTTGCTGTCACTTACAGTAGGCAGTAGAAATCTGACATAAGTGACAGGTTTTGGACTAGTCTATCTCTTCATAGGGGTTTCTCAGCAAGGCTTTTATTCTTCATAAAGATATTCCCTAAAAAGGATTCATACAAAGATGCTGGCCGGCTTCCCTGCTCCCTACACAGTTTTTTTTGGCAGTTGGACAGAGCAACTGCCATTTACTGAGTGCTTTTGAAAATAAATATATCCCTGAGAATCCCCTATAAAGAGATGGACTAGCCCAAAACCTGTCACTTCTGTCAGATTTCTACAACCTACTGTAAGTTATAGAAACATAGTAGAAAAGTAATTTATGGCTCATTTTACTCTGGAAAAATGTACTTCTTATTTGTATATGTTTGCACATATTTTAAATTTTACAGTTTTTCGCTGTAGTGCCCCTTTAAGAGAGCAAACTTTTGTTTTCCATTTGCAAAAATGGACAGACCCCAGCATTAACGATGGAGATAATCATTGTGGTTCAAGCCCAACTCCAGACAGTCATGGTTTATCAGTCCTGTGTAAGCAGTCAGTGGATTTTTGTTTTCTTTCTATAAGTACCTTCACACCCGTTTCTTGGGCCGTGCGCTCCCTGCGCATTACTCTGCAGTCTGGAGGGGGGAGCACGGAGGGCGGCCCGGGAGAGGAGAGAGAGGGAGAGGTCGGGCTGCCCTCCCCACGGCTCCGGCTCCCCCCTCCATTATAGGGGGGCAGCTACCTATCTAACCTGTACTGGGGGGCACCTACCTAATCTAACCTACGCTGGGGGGCACCTACCTAATCTAACCTACACTGGGGGGCAGCTACCTATCTAACCTACACTGGGGGGCAGCTACCTATCTAACCTACACTTGGTGGCAGCTACCTACTCTAACCTACACTGGGGGGCAGCTACCTATCTAACCTACACTGGGGGGCAGCTACCTATCTAACCTACACTGAGGGGCAGCTACCTATCTAACCTACACTGGGGGGCAGCTACCTATCTAACCTATACTGGGGGGGCACCTACCTAATCTAACCTATACTGGGGGGCACCTACCTAATCTAACCTACACTGGGGGGCAGCTACCTAATCTAACCTATACTGGGGGGCACCTACCTAATCTAACATACACTGGGGGGCAGCTACCTATCTAACCTACACTGGGGGCAGCTACCTGTCTAACCTACACTGGGGGGGCAGCTACCTATCTAATCTATACTGGGAGGCAGCTACCTAATCTAACCTACGCTGGGGGGTAACTACCTATCTAACCTATACTGGGGGGCACCTACCTAATCTAACCTACACTGGGGGGCATCTACCTATCTAACCTATACTGGGGGGCAGCTCCCTATCTAACCTATACTGGGGGGCAGCTACCTAATCTAACCTACGCTGGGGGGCAGCTACCTATCTAACCTGACACTGGGGGGCACCTACCTAATCTAACCTACACTGGGGGGCAGCTACCAACTAACCTACACTGGGGGGCACCTACCTAATCTAACATACACTGGGGGGCAGCTACCTATCTAACCTACACTGGGGGCAGCTACCTGTCTAACCTACACTGGGGGGCAGCTACCTATCTAATCTATACTGGGAGGCAGCTACCTAATCTAACCAAAGCTGGGGGGCAACTACCTATCTAACCTATACTGGGGGGCACCTACCTAATCTAACCTTCACTGGGGGGCAGCTACCTATCTAACCTATACTGGGGGGCAGCTACCTATCTAACCTATACTGGGGGGCAGCTACCTAATCTAATCTACGCTGGGGGGCAGCTACCTATCTAACCTACACTGGGGGGCACCTACCTAATCTAACCTACACTGGGGGGCAGCTACCAACTAACCTACACTGGGGGGCAGCTACCTATCTAACCTACAATGGGGGGCAGCTACCTAATCTAACCTACACTGGGGGGCAGCTACCTATCTAACCTGTATTGGGGGCACTTATCTAACCTGTATTGGGGCACCTACCTAGCTAGCTTATACAGGTGGCAACTATACTGGCTACCTATATTGCAGGCACCTACCTAAATAACCTATACTGGGGGCACCTACCTATCTAACCTATGCTGGGGGCAACTATTCTGGCTACCTATATTAGAGGCACCCACCTAGCTAACCTGTACTGGGGCAACTACCTATCTAACTTATACCGGGGGCGCCTGCCTATCTAACCTATACTGGGGGCAACTATACTGGCTACCTATACTGGAGGCACCTACCTGGCTAACCTATAGCGGGGGCAACTATACTGGCTCACCTATGCCTGGCTACCTATACTGGGGTACCTATTCTTGGCTACCTATACTTGGGGGACCTATACTAAGTGCAGCTAGACCTGGCTAACCTATACTGCGGGCACCCATACCTTGCTCGGGGGGGGGGGGGCGCAATTCTTACACCCTCGCCCTGGGTGCATTTTAACCTAGAAACTGCACTGAGTACCTTTATTGCCACATGTTGAGTAAAGGTGCCCAATACCATTTTGCCCTATACAGAGTACCCAGAGACAGCTCTCTTGATACTCTGAAGTACTAGTCCAAGCCCTGTCCCATAAAGCCATATCAATCCATGATTATGCACTGATGAAGACTAAAAAGTCCAAAACAGGCTGTATGGTGGATTAGTGTGGCTCTGTAAAATGTATAAGCTATAGGCTCACTATACACCAGTAGTTCTGGATGTGCAGCCTTGCTTTCAGGGGCAGAAAGAGATGATTTGCATATTTGGGAGAGTTGCATCTTGGGAAACCACACCTATTTCCTTAAAGCTGAATTATTTAAATACCTTCTTTTTTAAGAAATCAAAATGATATTTAGCATTGATTTTTAGTAGCCCATTATACAGCAAGATTATCAGTATCTGGCACAGGTGGGGACTGCCTGATGCTGAATATGTTTGCTTGCCAGTTGCTTGAGAAACCGGATGAAAATAACACTACCCCCCTCCCCCCCATGCAGCAGAAGCAACTTACCAATCCTCTGGGTGCCATCTTCCATACTCCTTATAGCCCCCAGTGGCTTTCCGGCATCCTCTGTGTATGGGTCCCAGCATGTCACATGACCCGATATGGGCCACATGACTTGCTGGGACCCATATACATGGATGCCATAAGGCTCCCAGGAGCTGCAGGAAGTATAGAAGACGGCACTCACTTTTGCTGCGGAATACTCTGCAAATTAGAAAAGTACTGCCCCTGTTATCCCCCTCAGGCATGCTGGTTAGCTGAGACTTCCAGATGCCTGAGTTTCGGATAAAGGGAAATTTGCTGTACTTTTCTAGTTCAAATCCCTGCAGATTTGATCACTCTGATTGAATCGGATGGGAATCGACACCCTTAAGGTGGCCATACACTGGTCGATTTGCCATCAGATTCCACCAACAGATAGATCCCTCTCTGATCGAATCTGATCAGAGAGGGATCGTATGGCCACCTCTACTGCAAACAGATTGTGAATTGATTTCAGCCTGAAACCGATCACAATCTGTATAGCTGCCGCTGCTGACCCCCCCTGAATACATTACCTGTTCCGGCCGGCACAAATCCCCTGGTCCTCACTGTCTTCTTCTCCGCTCCGGGCTCCAGACCGTTCCTGCAGCTACTGAACTTCCTGTCCAGGGGAAGTTTAAACAGTAGAGGGCGCTCTACTGTTTAAACTTCCTGCCGGGACAGGAAGTTCTGTGTAGCTGCAGCCGGTTCGGAACCCAGCGCGAAAAGAAGACAGCGGGGACCAGGGTACTCACGCCGGCCGGAACAGGTAATGGATACCCGCTGTATTGCATAGTTACATAGTTATTTTGTCTGAAAAAAGACATACGTCCATCGAGTTCAACCATTGCGTTGGTCGCCGGGCATTCAAACGCCACTATCGACGCACTCCCGACCTGCCGGCGATTGAGAAAAATCTTCCGCATGGACGGATCAACGGGAACGATCGATTTCGGAGGGAAATCAATCGTTCTGTCAGCAGTGTGCGCGGCGATTTCACAGCCGATTTGATCACTGTGATCGAATCGGCCGTATATCGGCGGGAAAACCGTTAGGTGTAGGTGCCCCTTTAACATGTCAGATAGATCAAATTTCGATTGATTTTGACCAAAAATCAATGCACAGTATCAATCAGACAGGATAGAAAATCTAGATCAGTGGGGGCAGGGCAGGAGCGGCAGTCGACCGCCCATGACATTGCACTGCATCAAACAGGGGTACATGGCGTCTCATCGTCACAAAGTTTGGCAAAGGAAGAGCCGAATGACTGCTCTTCCTGCTGCCGCTAAACTCCAAGGTGGCGTTACATACTATTCCTCCTCCGAGTTATCGCACCTTAGAGGGAGATGTAATTCGGGGTCTGGCGATCGCCGGATCCCCTAATTACCGATACGCAGGAAGCACAGCATAGCAAAGCTGCTATGACGGCGCACGGCGCTGCGCACCAAAATAACCTGCTTCAATTGAACAGTACCCAGTTATTTCCTGTAGCACAGACTTCCAAACCTAAAGGGTGCAATCTGTCTTTGTCTGTGCCTCGCCTCTCGTAGCCTGAGCAGCATAATGCTAAACCAAGCAGCACAGAAAGCCCTATGCACGCAGCCTGTTGTTAATTTCTTTAGCTAGGCTGCTTCAGGTGATGTGATCATGAGTTAAAAAAAGGAGTTTTAGTGGCAGATGCCTTATTTCACACAAAATGGTAACATTTGGGTACTGTGACAACTAATCTATCAGGTGGTATATTTAGATCCATTCCTGGAATTAGATTTTTTAAACGAGACAACAAGCTTCTAGGGTGGGGGTGGGGAGTGGTGGTAGGACAGCTGTAATGGAAAGTCAAAATCAGCTTTAATCAAGAACTACCAAAACCTCAGTGTCATGTGTTTTCTATTGAAATCCTGCTCTGTCATCTGACATGCTGTTGGTCTTAGTTTGCAAAATATGAAACCAAATGCAGACAGGCACAATTAAATAAAGCCAAAAATGGAATGAGATCACTCAGACACTATCTGTTGCAGTCAAATTATAGACTTTTCAATAGCTATGCCCACTCAGGACTATACCCAGATGTGTGGAATAGAGAATGGCAGAATTAATCACCTGATGAAAAATATTATTATTATTATTTATTTATAAAGCGCCAACATATTCCGTGGCGCTGTACAAATATGTATTTTATATATGAAAGGGGTATATACAGAATGTAGTCATGTTAAAAAATGTGGACACCCTATGAAAACCTGTGTCTTTCTATAGCCTTCTTGGATATATGGATAATTAATCTACATGTTAACAATACTGGGAGAATCAAGTCATATAACTAAATAAATAAAACAACTTTATTGATTAAAATTGAAGAAACGACTTTTAAAAATCTGTTAAGTTTAATTCTGCAGGACTTCTGTACAACCTATGCAGGTTGCTAGCATGGCTAGGTTAAGAGTTGGTGCCAAAAGGACAACTACTTGACCTGGGGGTAGGGGGGAGGTAACAGTAGTATGAAGTCATACCCAGAGTCCACTTGGAAACTTTTGGTCCCAGAGCCTTCTGTCATGCTGCCCCTGCGTTTTGGAACTCCCTACCTCAACAGATCAGGACAGCTCCATCCCTGGACGTGTTTAAATCCAGACTGAAAACCCACCTGTTCAGTTTGGCATTTGCAGAAATATAACTTTTGTTGTGTGAATACTTCATCCTACTACCAATTACTGAATCTGAGAGAGCCTAAGCGCTTTGAGTCCTATGGGAGAAAAGCGCTATAGAAATACTATTGTATTGTATTGTGTTGAAGGACACTTGCACCATCAAAGTTTCTTTGCTTCTTTCAGTTTACAGCATCACTAGGTTGACAACTCCACTATGAATGGAGATGATTAGGTACCCTTTAAATTGTTACTTTGTGTTTGACAGTAGGCTGCATGGTGGGCAGATAGCCAGCTGAAGATTTGCCTTGTTGCTAAGAATCTGGTCAGTAGCAAGATCTCTGGGAAACTGAGCAGAATCCGATTGACCAAAGCATGCTCTTACATCAGGTAAGGTACCTAAAATTAAAAACAGTGTACTACTGAGTTGTTAGGGACTTTGGACTGGACATGGTTGGCCTTTATGCCACGGAGGTACACTGTTACATCCGCAGCTCATCCCTGTGAACAAGGCAGTGTAGGGCATTTGCACTGCTTTGTGGAGGAAGTCTCAGAAGAGCAAAAAAATGGTCACTGATTTGGGATACTAGGAGTGTGTGGGCTTTTTACTATGATTCATTGCCTAGTCTCTTGAACCTAAATCTCAGAACCACCCAGTGTCAGTTAGCAAATTTAATCAGATTGCGTCATTGCAAATGCAGTTTTGATTACAGTTTCATTATCTTCAACCAAGGATTATTTAATTGCCTACACAGTGTCTGAAAGAAGATGATAGCTGATATAGGTGCATATCGCACAAGCGCACTTCATGGTACAACACCAGAAATTATGCTCATAATGGGAGCATATATAAAAACCTTGGGTTGTGAGTAACTTGGTTTAAGAGCGTTTTGCAATACAAGCAAAAAATTTTGTGAACTTTTGTCTTGACATACAAGCAATGTCTTGATATACAAGCAAAAAAAGTATACATGTGTCACGTCATCATAACTGAGCTGATAGTTCCTCTCTCTTTGGCGCTGCAGGATTGTTCTTAATTGTACTTAATCTGAGTGTAGAGACTGTGCAAAGTCACAATTCCATGATATCATCAAAAGTAACTGTCACTGGATAAGTTCCTTGTTAAAGCCACACAAAAAAAGTTTGAGGTGAGTCAACAGTTGGCAATGATTCTGTTAGTTATATTGAAAGTATTGTTTAGATTTTTATTTTATACTATTTTACTATAATTGTTTTTGGATTGTGGAACAAATCAACTGGGTTTCCATTAATTCTATGGAGAAATTTTGCTTTGACGGTACAATACCCTACTGCTACTGCTTTGATATAAGAGTGCTTTGGATTACAAGAATGTTTCTGGAACGAATTATGCTCGCAAATCAAGGTTCCACTGTATTACAAATACCCAAAGGAATCCCAGTTCACTGACCAAATAACTTCTGGGTGTGGCTTATCTGCCAATGTACATACATTTGGCTAAACCTACATACAGAAGGGTAATATCTAAATGATCATTGGTTAGTGAGAATGATAGTTTTCTGAATGATATCTAAACAGACACAAAGGTTGGCCATGACAGATCAGTCTGTTATGTTCTATGGAGACAGAAGGAGGAACAATAAGTAAGCAGCACCCACAGATTTAAGAACATTGCTCTTGTTTGTTTAGCAAACTCTTTTCAGAGTCACTAAACAACAGCATGTAAGAGCTGTACAGACTCTAGCTTTCAACACGAGACGATTTCAATTAAATGAGAATGAAAAACTGGTCCAAATCCTGGTTTGAATGAACAACTTATCACTACACAATGCAGGAAGCTGCCAAGCTATAATAGGAATGTGGGAAAACAGCTTCCTGGCTATGTAGTCTGGCACGTTTGTCTGAATTCCAAGATTTGCTTGACAGAATTGTACAATTTAACAGGTATAACAACCCACATTTCTGGGTTTTTTTTAGCTGTGTACTTAGCACTGTACAAAAATTTTCATTGAAAACTAGAATTTGTCAGGGTCATGAGACACGGCACTAGGAGACCATTAGTAGGAATCAATTTGAAGGCCTACATAACGCACCAAACTCACCTTATTAGACAGTTTGAATCCTTTGAGTGAATACATGGTTTTAAGAGGCTGCTTACAAGCGCACTTTAGATTACAAATAGAACCCGGCATTCCCTGAGGAGCCTCTGCAAGCTGTGCCTAAGCTGCCACAAGCCAGCATTTCATGTGACGACCATGCTCTGCCTAAAGAGAGAAAATAATGAGACTTCTGTACAAATTGCTGGCTACATTCCCCCAACCACATGCATGATTGCAGTTTTCAAAGAGGAAGCAATGTCTTTTCACGCTGAAAAAAAGCGGGTGAATGGGAGATTATTCACCTGAACCAGCAATCAGCTTTAGTTGACTAAAACAAGTGACCCACAATGATTTTTCACCTTGTTAACCACTTATTTTCTGTCAGAAAAAGCAGAACATGTCTTTCTGACGTACAACGGTAGGTAAAGGTGGGATATGCCGTGGTTATTGCCACTTCAAGGTTTTTGAAGAAGCGAAAACTGGTATACCCTGGAGAATGATTAGAACAGAAATTGTATTACTCTGTCATCCAACTGAACAAAGAAAGTGTAGAAGAGACATCCATGCTACGATTTGTGTGCATTGCAAGTCAGTATGATTTGAAATAATGTAAAGAAATATATTTAAAACACCTGGTTGGCTGGGTCTGTTTGCCTGTACAGTCCACCTTCCTCCTCTGCTGAGAGATTAACTCTTTGTGGACATCACTGCAGCAATACAGCTAAGCAAAGCAAAGTCTCATTGTGGTTTAACGGCAGACTGCAGGAGGATGGAGAGGAACTCATCATATGTGCTTATGGGACTGGGGGAAGCCCCGGGTAAGTATCAAATCTACGTCTCTGGTACACTTTAAAAAACAAACTGGCAAGGCTGTGGAAAATGAAATGCTTTATTATACACAGAGCAGGCGTCATTAAGTTTGTTGTGGCCGGAGTTATGCTTTCATTCTTGCATTTTCCAAAACTTTACTAAAGTTATAACTAAAAATGTGTCCTAAATGTGGAGCATGGCATAAAGCAGAGAAAAGTCACCTTCTCTAAAAATGTGTTACAAGATTCTGCTGAAATCCCTGCTTTCTCTCTACACCAGAGAGCCTCTACTCAATTTAGCAAATGGTTGCACATTATATAACAGACCTCTATTTTTCACATTAAATTACTGTGACACTAAATGAATGTTTCTTGCCAGAATAAATTGCTTCTATTAAAAGCTCCTCTAACAGGAGTTATTTTCAAAGACGAAACAGATACATTAAAACAGATACTGATACCACATGCAATTCATTTATCTGGGCCCTATAGGTTGGGGTTTACCAGACATACTTGGGGTTGTGCGAGAATGCTAGATTTGTGTATATACAGAGGTGGGCAAAGGTGGACTCAGGGTCTGACTGTAATTCAAATGTAATGTATGTATTCAGTAAAAGCTGCAGTCCAGTCACAAATACTGTATATTCCCAGGTCTGCGCAGGCACAAAGCTGCATAACTTTTTTTTTTAGATTTCTTTATTTATAGAAAAAGATTTATCATACATACAGTCCATAATACAATACATCTGTTATAAAAAAGATATAGTGCCATCGAAACTTTCCATAATACAAGTAACAAGTACATCACCAATTCTTTCAAGCTGCCTCCAGCATAGTTGCTAGGCGTCTCATACTTTAGAGGAGGATTTATATCTTTACATCCAACTACTAGCTGATTCATCAGGTACACCTTCTACTAAATCTCTAATACAATACTAACCTAATAGTATAAACATCTCAGCATCATTCCTTAATAAACCAGACCCATGGAGCACCTCTGCCAGTGAATCAGAGGAGAACAAAATCACTCTACATAATAAAATCAACTACCATCCTCCCATCCGAAGGCATGGTCTAAATCCATCTATTCCCTCATTATTAAAAGACTGACAAGACCAAATGAGAATAAGATAACCATACACACAACCATCCATCCAACCAACCCATACATATCCACAAATGGTGGCCCCTCCCCCTATCCAGCGTTCTCCCTGGATGCAGCGAAGATCTTTGTTTAAAATAATTTTCTTTTAAAATACTTAGGAGCCCAGAAACTGCTCACTGCCTATATCACAGGACCCATTACCACAGACTCGAATCTTCTCAGATTCAGTCTGCGCCTGCCCACTTGCAGTCTGAATAGCAGGGTGGTGAAATCTTTGCTGCAACCCTACCCACAGAGCCTGAAACTAACTCCATTAATTCAGCTGCATCTTGCCATTTAATCAAAAGAAGCCTTATGTCACACAAAAGGGTAACATAGGATCATTCAGTCTACAAAGCTATTAGATGGTATTTTTAGATTTGTACCAGGAGTTCAGCTTTAAAACAAAGACTCTTAAAAGATAAGTCCTCGTTTTTGTTAAACTCTCTCCCTATAATCACTAATAGCACTTCCTACCTGGAATGCACCTATTAGTGGAATTGAAGTGGCCAGTGTCTGGACTCCTCTATGGAGCATCCACCGTTCCCAGCAAGGTGTAGTGGTTGTACAGATGCTGTTGCAGAAGCCCCAGAGGATAGAGAAAATGCTAGGGGACATGTTTAGTTAAATACAAAGTACCATATATACGCGCATATAAGCTGACCCGTGTATAAGTCGAGGTACCCTCTTTCCCCTCAGAAACCAGGAAAAAGTGATTGACTCGCATATAATACCCCTCCCCAGTATAGCCCCCTCCACAGTAGCCAGAAGTGCCCCCAGTAAAAGTCAGCCCCCACCCCCACAGCCAGATGTGCCCTAAGGATGATACAGCTGTGTCACAAGATGCCACTGGTTGGCATCATAGATATGAGACACAGCGATTGCCACACAGGATACAGTGACTAAATACGAATTAGTACTGAACCCCAAGTCTTTTGAACGCAACAGAGTTTGTTCTTTAATTTAGCTTTTAGGTGTTCCATCTTATGAAGCTAATGGACCTTCTCAGTAACATTCCAATGACAGGAAATATAATCTGGACATAAAAAGATAATGATTAGTCAACCTTTCAGAAGGAAGTTTTAGCTTTGGTAGCAGTTTACCCAAACTGCAAACCACTGGGGCAAGTTGGATTGTAATCTCAAAATGTAGCTAAATGAAATTCAGAATTGAGGACCTACATTGCTGAGCATGGAGGCAGAACCAGAAGATGTGATCAATATAGTCCAGACCACCGCTATTCCTGCAACACAATGGGGGCATATGAGGGACCCATTTATGGTTCTTGACCGGAGTTGTGTATCAAAGGAGCATCATTCTCTTCATGTTTTCTTTTATGGTTATGATGGTTATGCATATTGAAGTATTGTCTGAGAAACTCATCTTGGTCTAATTAACTTGTCTTCTTTTAAGCTCTTTTTATTAGGCCTCATGGATCTCTCTTATCTTTAAACTTCCTGGCCAAAATGTGTAAATTTAAATTCTAATCTCCAAAACTGGAGTTTTTTTGCAATATACAAAAGATGCATCTAAAGGGAATGTTATAGTAGATCATAAAATCTACATAATTGGTAAATTCATTTTTAAAGGCCTTTTTTACATGACAACTAAATGTCCAATAAGTGAATATAAATTCAAGCCATATATGTGATAACTGTTGGTAAAGCTAGGTCTGCATCTGTTACATGACCTTTACACTAGGGCCCTGATGTAATTAACGTTTTCGTACAGGAAAGGGTTTCACAACTTTTTAATAGAAAACATTTCAAGCCCCCAACAAGCAAGAAAATATTGGTGGGTTCTTCAGACCCCACCTTTTTAGCATGTCTGTACATACTTTTGCTCTATTTTGTCAGGATCTCGTTATAGTAAACTCTGATATAGTAAACCTCTGGCTATAGTAAACTTAGACCCCAGGTCCCAACCATGCACCTATATGATTATACAATGAATGATGAATCCTGATACAGTAAAGGTCTTAAATAGTAAACTACTTGGCCAGGTCCCTTGGAGTTTGCTATAAATGGATTCTACTATAGCACCTATACTTAATTGACCTTTTAGTGCTGTTTTTATACTTATAATTCAGCAGGATCTGTTTATTTGAAAAACTATTTTCCTACTTTTCTGTGACTAGTTCTTGTGCTGCGTTTTATCTTTTAACAAAAAATGTTAAGATATTTAGCTGATTCTCTGATGCTCTAAGTGGAAAAACAACTGAATCCTCCCTCTGATATGCTACTGTACTGTTTGACTAACTCTGGGTCACCTTGTCACAGAGCAAGACAGTGAGTCAGGACATCAGCTACAGTGCTGATCTGACCTGTGTGGATGGCGTTTTCCATTTTAAAGCCTGTGGTGCAGCACTTATAGCTTCCTGGAATCCCTTATAGTGGTCAATGCAATACGAATTCCAACAAGCTCATTCTCCCTATTTGTCAGTTATACCTTGAGTAGATAGATTTCTCTGTATTTCTTCCCTGGTATTCACAGCAGTAGAGGAAAACTGTATTTAAATTCTTCAATGTTACTTGTTATTTGAAACCTTCTTGTTAGATGGATCTGTTTAATACATATAGCACACTCACTTTCTATATTACAAGTCTCTGTTTTACGAGGTTACTGTATATATACTCGAGTATAAGTCTAGAAATGTAGGTCTGATTCACTCCATAAAAGTATAGGGGTCGACTTATACACAAGTTACGGGCAACACTGAGCAATGTGTGTACTAATATTGAAAAAAGGGGCAGGGGTGAAATACTGGGCTGCACAAAAGGGAGTGAATAATTGTAGAACTTGGGGGCCTGGAGGAGGTATTGGCTGCACTTAAGGGACCGGAGGTTATAATGTCTTCAATACTGTACGCAGTTCAGTCATTAACCCCTCCTGGTCCCCAAGGGCAGCCATTAACTTTGCTGGATAGACTTATACTTGAGTCAATAAAAATCCAGCTTAAGAGGGTTGAATATTGGAGTCGACTTATATACGAGGTTGACTTGTATTTGAGTACATACGGTACACTCAAAAAACTAAATGTGATTTTGCATAAAAAATATGGTGACACATATATGTGCATCTGTGTGAGTGAGGGGAAAAGGGAGGTGCAGGGTAACAGTTTGGCCATCACTTCCTTTGTTGCCCCCTCTCAGTTGGCTGGCACTTTGGTTACTGTCCAGGGTGCTGAAAAGTCTATGTGCTGGACAGGCTGAGGGACAACTATCAAAATGGCAAGCGGACTTTAAAGAGAATCTGTACTCTAATATTCTTACAATAAAAAGCATACCATTCTATTCATTATTTTCTCCTGTGCCCCTCTGTGCTGTTTCTGCCACTCTCTGCTGCAATCCTGGCTTGTAATTAACAGTTTTAGGCAGTGTTTACAAACAAACTAACCAGCTTCTAATAGGCTCAGCTAAGCATAGTGTATGAGTCATTCAGAGTATGCAGGGGGCCTGCAGAGGGTGTGTATCGCTTCTACCAATCACAAGCAGCCCTGCACATTCCACACAATCAAGCTTTAGCCCGACAAACAGGACAGAGGAAAGATACATTGATTTATTACAGAGACAGTGCAGTTAGGAAAGACTGCAGTAAGCCAGAGCAGATTAGAACAGGCATAGGAACTTATAGGATAGAAGAACTAAGGCTGAAAAAATTGTTACAGAGTCTCTTTAAAAACAAGCTGGATATAGGTATTGTTCATTTAATGCATGTTGCATTGCACAAGAACTCAATGTGTTAGCACCGCCCATACAAATGATTGAGTACGTTCACATCCCTACGTCCCAACTGACTGCGTTGTCAAACACGTTGTCTACCGTGTGTTTCTAGATAGCGCGCGCAAAAATGCACGCGTCATGTAACCTAATGGGTTGTTAACAGTATGTGAAAATTGTAACTGATACAACACATATGGGCCAATGTCCTATTATCGTATATACTTGCATATAAGATGACCCGCATATAAGCTGACGTACTCACTTTTCCCTCAGAAACCAGGAAAAGTGATTGACTCATGTATAAGCCCCCTTCCCAGTATAGCCCCCTTCACAGTATCCAGATCCCCACCCCAAGTACATGTCAGCCCTTCTCCCCATAGCCAGATTGGCCCCAAGGATGATACAGTTCTGTCTCAAGATGCCACTAGATGGCATCCTAGATATGAGACACAGTGATTGCCACAGAGGAAGAATCCCGGATCATTGCATAGCTGACTCGTTGCTTGCATGCTGCGCTCCACATACTAAGGGAGCCAGGTGGTCTTGAGCAGCACACTCTGCACACCATGTTGCAGGGGATGCAGGGTGTGGACACAGCAGGGAGCCAGCCGGCAAGAGCAGGATCACTAGTGCAAGATCCCTATTCTCCTCTGGCAGTAGCAAAACCTGCTCCACCATCTGTTCCGCTCCACTGACTCCCATATATATTGTGCTGAAAAATTAGGCTTATACATGAGTATATAAAGTACCTTTTTTAATAGGTTTTCTCCCAGAAGATACCTGTACTTTCAAACCTTAACGATAAAATACCTTTAAAAGTGTACCTGAGACGAGTAAAAGAAAAAAACGTATATACATACCTGGGGCTTGGCAGAGAATCCAGGCGGCCTGGGAGGATGGCAAGGGGCTGATCAGCCTGAAGGGGCTGGAGGAAGCCCCAGGTATGTATTCATTTTTCTTTTACTTACTGTAGACTCCTTTTTCCTTCAAAGCTCCCACCATGCAAGAAAATAAAATACTGAAAATAAGTTCGATATAACTTGTTTAACTACTTTTTTTTGTACTTTTTCAATTGCTGGGTGCTGAAAAGGGTTTTTTTTTAGAGAAAATGAAAAATTATATCCCGGAAGAAAATTCAGGAGGAAAAGTTAATTGGATTAGGGCCACAGTGTGAATAAGGGACTTACAAATTCAGTTTGCTTTGGTCAGTAGATTACTCCATAACACTCTAAGAAAAAAATTAAAGGGAGAAATTGGTCAATAAAGTCAAATGAAAGAGCTCTTCCTTTAGTAGCTTTGCATAAGATGTCCTTGTTACTCAGCCTGTGGTCACATGTTCTTAACTGACTATTCGCTGTTAGTATTCCTTGTAATACGTGTGGTTATATCAGTAGAGGCCATTGAGGGGCTCATTGTGCAGCCTCCACAAGGTCAGATTGCTTAGGTAACTGCCTTTTCTATTCGTGGCGTATCAGATGACAGAACTATTAAACTGTGTTTATAGCTTCTATACAGTGCTGTTTAGTCACAGCAGACATGTGTTTCCATGACAACCTCGCTGAGCCTGGAGATTTCTACCTACGTATGTGGAAACAAGATGATTTAAAGAGACAATAGGAATCGTGTATAAATGTGTCGTAGAACAATGGTCCTTGGATGGCCATGCATAGTTTGGTACCCTGCCTCCAGCATAATTTGTCTTCCGAGGGCGAAAATCATCCTACTGAGAGCTTCTCTAGAGGGAGACAGGGAGCACTTCCGACACTGCAAAACTATCACACAAATTGCTGGGGAAACTCTGGTTTAACCTTCTTAATTTCCATCCAGGAATATTTTACTGTGCATGTGAAGCTAGAACAGACAGAGAGGAGTTCAGTGCATTTTCAGAATAGAGGGGTACAGTCATTTCTGATCTCATGAATTAAATGTTTAAGCTCGGACGCATGATTATTATTATTTAGTATTTATACTGTATAGCACCAACATCTTCCAGAGTTTATAGTGCAAGTAACCTGGAGTACATATACAGTCCTATCTTCCCATCTTTATTTCCATGGCTGAACATTGTATTTTCCCTTTACTGTATTAAACATTATTTAACTTTATATGTGTTTAATTAGGAATTTTAGCAAAAAGGGAAAAAAAATAAATCAATACATTGTAAAGTGAGACGTTAAAAAATAGAAGACAGATCAAGAAATGATTGATATTCGTCATGTAATTAATTGGTTTGTGTTGTTTGATCCACAATGAGCTTGCACGTAATCATCTTTACTACTGACAGACAAGAAAAAAAATGCCATTTTTTTTATAAACACACCCACTAACATTGCAATAGGCTAAAGGTTGTTTTTTTTATAGATATACAAATGCACAGAGGGAGATACTAGTTGCTTGGTAGTTGGATACAGCGGTTATTTCCCACAATGCAACAAGGTTCACAGACAGGAAACTGTCAGGACCTAGGTCCTGACTTCATACTGTGGGAGGGGTGTCACCACAATATCAGCCATACAAACCCCCCTGATGATCTACTGTATTTGAGAAAAGGTAAATATTTCTCAAGGGAAACAGGTTATCAGCCACTGATTGTGATGAAGTTCAATCCTTGGTTACAGTTCCTCTTTAAAGAGAACCCGAGGCAGGGTTCTGGGAATGAAATCCCCATACAGAGGCTGGGTCTGTCTATAGAGCCAAGCCTCTGTTGCTATATAGATCGCTTCTAAGGCCCCCCCCCCCCCCCCCCGCACTCTGCAATACCCCATAACTCACAGCCGCATTGTGCGTCCTGGCTGCTCCCCCACCTCCTGCATCGCTCCGCTCCCGCCCGCGTCCCTTCCCTCCAATCAGTGGTGAGGGAAGGGACGTGGGCGGGGACCGGAGCGATGCAGGAGGCGGGGAGCGGCAAGACTGACAGAGGAGAGGTAAACACAGCGCGCTCTGACAAGCTGCATATCAGCAGCGCGACTGTGTTTTATGGGGGGATGACAGTGCGCAGGGGGGGCTTAGGGGCGATCTATACAGCAACAGAGGCTGGGCTCTATAGACAGACCCAGCCTTTCTATGGGGATTTTATTCACAGAACCCCACCTCGGGTTCTCTTTAAGGCCTATACAGAGTTTAGACTTTAATGGTCTGAAACAGTCATCCGTGATTGTTTTGGGCTGGCTATAATCAGGTCTTATTCTTTAAAGTGTAGGTAACTAACTATTTACACGTGAATTTTTGCTGGGCCTGCAGCAAAGCTCTGGGTGTCATTATAACAATAATTGAGGAGAAATCACTGCACAGCAGGTAAGGACAGAGGCACTTACACAACAATAAACTCACATGCAGATATAAGATTATTTTTTTTCCTCAGGCCAATCACAAGAGAAGATGTCTGTAGATGCATCTGATCTGCATCAGACATGCACTAGTTGACTCTAGTCTAGTCAGAAGGAGGTTCTGACCTTGGCAAAGGAAAAATGACAAGTTATGACCTGTTTGACTGATTCTGTGTAATTTGAACCTCAGGGTCTACGTACCATTGTCTGATGGTGAGCATGTTGCCCTCCTCACAGATACAAAGTAGGTGCCCTCTATCAGTACCCAAAAAGGCACAGTAAGGAGAGCGTATCAGAAATTGGTAACAGGAGATAGCATAAACCAAAAGGGGTACCAGAGAAGCAGTATGAAACAAAGTCAAATGCAGAAGATATCAGCAACTGGAGTTCAAATAATCTTAGCAAGGCACCAGAGGATCTGGGAAAAGTGAGGTCAATATAGCAGAGGTCATGCAGGAGACAGACAGAGTTGAGATTCAGGTTACTGGCCACTAAGCTAGGACAATGATCATCTACCATGACAGACAATCCTCAGAAGGTTTCAGCAGCCTGCAGGTATGCTCACAACTTACATGTCTATGGGCAAAGCCACACAAAGTTCAATGCCGAGGACACAGCCACACATACTGCTAGGGATCTGACATGGCTACACATGCCAGTGTATATGACCCAGGGCAATCACCAACCCCCTTCAAGGGAAAGTATGTCAAGAAGTCCACAATCACTCCCATCCACAATCACTCAACATGACCTTAGCTGATTATACAAGTATATGCATCAATTATTGTAAAGAGGGAAATATGATACTTGGAATGTTCTCTTTATTGCAGACCCACATCTCAATTCCATAGGTGGACAGCTCAATACCACTTATACCTTATGATTTATTCTTTCCTGCTGGAGTCAGAAAGTTATTGGCAGCAAGCTGCAAGTTAAAATTTTAGCTTTAATATGAGATATAAGCGATGAAGTACATACAGGATGGCAGGGCATGGGACAGAAGGACTGTAGAAGATAATGGAGATCTGTGAAATCCAAGTTCCGTTTCCCTCTACGTTCTACAGTGCTAGTAGCAGTATCATAAATAAGGCCGATCCTAGACTTTTTGCTGCATGAGGCAAACTTGTGAGTATGCGCCCCCTTCCCCCAATGTGGAATGATTGCACAGCACCCGACAATTTACTGTGCTTCAGTCAGCAAGGGACCATATGCAACAACTTAAGACATGACATGCTGCAGCTCAACACAATAACACACTGGCTGGCAGTGAATCTGTGACAAACAAACTGCTCACCCTCAGCCAGTCGGCCGTCCTGCATTCCTCCTCAGTCAGGACAGCAGTGCCACCTCCTCCCTTCTGCTGTGCAAGTCAAATGAAACACTGCTGCTCTCCTGCCTCCCCCTCCTCACTCACTCTCAGACTCCTCACACAGTACCTCTTGGAGTCTGCAAAAGAGTTGAGACTGGGGCGGAGGTTCACCTTCCAGCAGGACAATGACCTTAAACATAAAGCCAGGGCAACAATGGAATGGTTTAAAACAAAACATATTCATGTGTTAGAATGGCCCAGTCAAAGTCCAGATCTAAATCCAATCGAGAATCTTTGGCAAGATCTGAAAACTGCTGTTCACAAACGTTGTCTATCTAATCTGACTGAGCTGGAGCTCTTTTGCAAAGAAGAATGGGCAAAGATTTCAGTCTCTAGATGTGCAAAGCTGGTAGAGACATGCCCTAAAAGACTGGCAGCTGTAATTGCAGTAAAAGGTGGTTCTACAAAGTGTTGACTCAGGGAGCTGAATAATTACGCACACCCCACTTTGCAATTATTGATTTGTAAAAAATGTTTGGAATCATGTATGATTTTCATTCCACTTCTCACATGTACACCACTTTGTATTGGTCTTTTACATGGAATTCCAATAAAATTGATTCATGTTTGTGGCAGTAATGTGACAAAATAAGGAAAACTTCAAGGGGGCCGAATACTTTTGCAAGCCACTATATCTCTCGCCTTAAAGGGACTCCGAGCAGTGCAGAAACTATGGAAAGATGCATATCATTTTAAAGCTCTCTTTCTCCTCTTTCCAATGATATATAAACCGCCGCCCTACGCCTTTTAGTTTTCGCTATTTTCGCGATTGAAATTGCAGTGGCCACGATTTCAATCGCGAAAATAGAGAAAACTAAAAGGCGTAGGGCGACGGTTTAGGTGTCACCAGAAAGAGGAGAAAGAGAGCTTTAAAATTATATCCATCTTTCCATACTTACTTGTATTACACAGGACGACACTTTCCCCAGTGTCAGCAGCTCCATTCAGCAGAAAAAGTCGCCCTGTGTAATACAATGTAACTATGGAAAGATGGATATCATTTTAAAGCTCTCTTTCTCCTCTTTCTGACGACACCTAAATCGTCGCCCTACGCCTTTTAGTTTTCTCTATTTTAACGATTGAAATCGCGGCCGCGGCAATTTCAATCGCGAAAATAGCGAAAACTAAAAGGTGTAGGGCGGCGGTTTATATATCATTGGAAAGAGGAGAAAGAGAGCTTTAAAATGATATGCACCTTTCCATAGTTTCTGCACTGCTCGGAGTCCCTTTAAGAAGCTAGCCAGAATCCAGTGATTGGTTGCAATGGACAACTGCTAGAGTTTTATTTCCAGTGTACTATAAGGTCTTTTGGAAAAATTGTTTTTTCCTTTTATTCCTAATGATCTCCTTAACATATACTGCAAATTTAGGGTTTCTAGCTTTTAAGGTGGATTTGCTATTAACCATTAAAGTCGGCAAGTTTTTAAATGTGTATTTTTTTTCCTTTGAAACTTTAAAATCGATTTTCTCAAAAACTATAAGGTCGATTTGAAAACATTTTTTTCCTCTTGTAGCCACTGGGGACCCCTACAAGCTCTGGTGCCCTGGGGCAGCTGCCTCCTTTGCCTCTATGGTAGCGCCGGCCCTGCCTGACTTGATAAATCAGTCCCCATCCATAAACTACAGATAAGAGAAAGGGTCACTGTTGCTCATAGCAACCAATTGGGTACACATTTTCCAGCTCCAAGCTTAGCTCTCTTCCTGAAACAGAAGCAAGTCTCTGGTTGCTATGGGAAACATGTTCACCTTTTTCTCCATATAGACCTACTGTCACCCAGTACTCTGTCAACATACTGTATATAAATGTCTGCAGCAGCCCTCAGTCTCACCTCACATCTTCCTAATTACATGAGGCATCTCCTGCCATCTCAGCAGTCAAGAAGTTGCTTCCTGCGGTTTAACGCGGAAAGTGCTTATACAGGAGATCTGCCAGCCTTCCCCTTCAGACGTCAAGAGAACCTGCCTCGTTTAGAATAAATGTGTACATAATAAGGTAAAGATTTTCTCAAGCCGCTTGCTGGAGAAAGACAGGCATTATCGACTGTAGAGTAAATTAGGTCAATGACGCAGGCAGGATATGTTTAATTCAGAAAAAAATAAAGCCTCAAAGTACCTCAGACGCTTGTGTTTGATCTAGAAAGGACTCTGGTCAAACCATCCGACATAAAAGACTATCAAAGTCAAGACCATCTGTGATTTAAGCTGAGCTCCCATTGAAGCTCAGTCATAAACTAAACTTAGCCTCACAAGGGGCCTTACTATGTGCAAAGGGACAATTATGCCCTCTTCACAAGACATGCCTATCTGTAATTCTGAGCATGTTAGACAAAGCCCCTATTATTATCAATAGGGCATTAACAGACAGAGGTAAACTATCTCACAGGAAACAAAATAGCAAGGTTTGTTAGCTAGCATAATGGCTATTGCTCTCTCTTGATCTGCTGATACAGTTCCACCTCTGTACATAGAGTTACAGTTTGCCCAGCAAGCTCATGGTGAACCAGAACTCATAGGAGTGTGTAAGGGGCTAAAAAGGACCAAGAAGCTAACTTACTAAAACATTATGCAAAACTGAAATTTGCTTTCTTAAAACAGAAAGTATTTGCGATTATTCAGGTTGGAGTGAGCATACAAGATCTCTCACAATGCATCACTGCTGAATATGCAAATTGATTGTCCCTTTATTGTCCCCGTAACCTAAACAAACCTCCAGAACTGATGGAATACAATGATGTGGTGAGGTGTGTTTAGCTTACAGTGACAACAAAGGGACAATCTGCCTATTCAGCAGTGATACAATGTAGGAGACATCATATGTTCACTCCAACCTGATCCAATCCACAAATACCTTCTGTTTTAAGAAGGCAAATTTTGGTTCTCTGAACATAGAGAGACTATATGCACCACTGCATCAAAACTTGCTTTATCCGATGAGCTTTACCTATATCATACAAGCTAACTTCCAAATACACTGTCTGACAGCTTAGCAATCAGTGTCAAAATGCTACTGTTCTGTATTTAATCAGGTTTTTGCAATTCCATTGCTTGCAGATTGTAAAATGCTGGGTAATATTAGTCTGATGGAAACAGTGTGGTAATGTTTCCATCAGGGCCATTTTCCACTAGCTGTGATCCGCTTTCCAAAGCAGATTGCTGCCATTTTGCCGATCGCAATTTACCAGTACATGTAAATTGTGGTAATCATTTTCCAGTAGTGCAATTCATTTTTTCCCAAATCACAATCGCCAGCCTTCGCGATTCTCAGCGCAGTCACGCTTCGTTCCCACCAGCTTTACGGCGCAAACACAGTGAGTGGAAACTGAGGATTATGTGTCTGCCATGCAGCATGATAGAGCTTGCCATTGCACTTCCCAGTGGAAAAGGGCTCTAAAGCCGCATCTACACGAGTAGATGCGGCCGCGATGCTCCTTATCAATCGAGCCGCTGATGCGGCTCGATTGATAAGATCCGACAGGACGGATCTCCGCACCGCCGATTCCCTGCTCGATCCCCGCGAGGGGACAATGGCAGGGAATCGTGCGGGAGATAAGCGGCGCCGGCGGGGACGAGCGGGCACGAGCGGGGAATCGAATGCGGCGCACGCGCGGCGAGCGGGGACGCGGCGGGCACGCGCGGGGACGCGCAACAGGCCGCCGATCGCCACAACATCTCCCCAACATCTCCCCGTGTAGACGGGGCTTAAGTCCTTTACTGCAATGCGATTTTACCCAATCACAAACATTGCTTCTGCTGCAATCTTGTGAGTTTGTGATTATGTTTACAGCAATCATGACGTGAGACCGATTGGATCACACCATAATTGCGTGTGTTAGGTGAACTATCAATTGTGTACGCAATTCCTAGTGGAAAACAGGCCTTACATATATGTACAACAGGAGGAATTGGCAGCGCTTTCAAATATAGGCTGCACCTGAATCAACCAGCTGCATAGATGTGCAGAGCCCAAACATGGACAACTTCCACAACTTGCATTCAAAACAGACGCAGCAAAGGAGGACGTTGGCTTCAACGTCCTGTGTGATTACCTTATTACATGAGGCATGTACACGCATGCTGTCAAGCACTTCTGTTTGGCTCTCTGAACCACATTAAAGTACTCCTGAACAGTATATTAACTTGTTTAAGAAAAGCCACTGCATAACTCACCTTCCCTTCGCTGACTTTTCTGCCCTGTCAGTTCTCTGTTCCGCCACTGTGTCCTCATGCATCAGCCGGCATTTTCACAGACATGTTGCTGACCCGGAAGTAGGCGGAAATACCCGATCGCCGTCGGGTCTGCTCTACTGCGCAGGCGCAAGTTTCCGGCGCCTGCGCAGTAGAGCGGACCCGACGGAGATCGGGTATTTCCGTCTATTTCCGTGCCGAAAGTCGCCACAGCGCCCCCGCTGGAGCCAGCAAAGGTAAATATTGAAGCTACAGTCGGCTCTGTCGCCGGCTGTTCGGAGGGCTGCAGCGAGACCCCCGTGGGACAGAGGACGGCGTGGGAAGCCTCATTAGGATCCGGAGGCTTCCCCCACCCGAGGTGAGTACCCCCCAGGGGAGGTTTTTGTTGTTACAGAGTCTCTAACCTTTAAAGAAAAAAAATTATTTGTTACAGCTGATGTAAATCCTGCAATAAATATGCAGTGTGTCTACTTCCTGCTTTCATGGAAACAGCCATATTGTTAACATCCTGTGTTTACAAGTTAGCTGCTCTGCCATGGCAGTCAGCTGACACAGCTAAGGAATGAAGTTACAACTTGTGCTTAGTCACAGATGAGGGGGAATTAGACAGGCTAAACTTTCCCCCTACATACAGGGTGCAATTCATATGTTTTCCTTCTGTCCTGTGCAAGAGTTTAGGTCCACTTTAAAGTACCTCGTCTGGTCTTGAAGACACCCCCTATGGCAGGTCATATATACTCTTCTTTGGAATGCTATAAAAGATGCTCTTGTGCTAAATCACTAGGTCATGGGAGATTCAGTTTAGAGTCAGTAAAGAGTTTTTCATTTTAAATACGAACTGTGAGTAAATGGGGGTTGATGTCCAGCATATTTTAATCTGTAAACCTGGAGCTTAGCATTAAACCATAGAAATCAGGGATTCACTGAGTTTAATTGCACCTGCTGAGAGAACTCATAGAACTGTATTTCTGAGCTATGTCATACAAAAGGAGGTTTTAAGAAATACTGAGTTAATGAGCTGTGTCATTCCTAAGGAAGACAGAGTTCCTGGTGACATACATATGTCTAAATAGAATATGTTATGTCCACAAATATTTGTCACATCTGTGCTAAAACATCAGTCACCGTGTGTTATGCGTACAACAGCGGGTTCTTCATTTACAAGCATGTGAAAGAAGAGAGCTGCTGCCTACAGAGGCTGGAGATGAACATGAAAATGAAGCTCCAGTACATGAGGAGAGGGACTAGTCCAGAATCTGTCCATAAGAGGGTCAATGCCATCAGATTAATAATACCTACTGTCAGTGACAGCAGCATGGGATATAAGTAATTTACAGTGCAATTAAGGCTCCTCCTCCACTGCAACGCATCGAGAAACAGAAGTGCTGACACAACGCATGGCACCACTGTCCCGATGCAATTTTCGGCAATGCAATTTTGATCCCATTCATTTAATCAAAGAAAATTGCAATGCGTTTGTTGTATTCTTTTGTCAGCAGCCCTGCATTGCGATTCCGCAGGGAATAGCAACGCATGCATGGCGACATCAGACAGTGCAGTCTATGCACGTCTGATATCCTTATGGATCGCGTAGCTTTGTGTTTGGGAAATGTGGCAGAAATCATGGTATGTCAGTAAGGGGCATTAGCCTGGGGTATACATACTCTTGTGTATGCATGTACAAACTTTAGATTGTAAGCTCGCAACGGCAGGGTTCTCTCCTCCTTTTGTGCCTTGGAATTCATTATACATTTTATTCATCATGCTACGTTTGTCACCATTACCAATTCTGTATTTTGTATCGATTCTGTATTTTGTCATGAATTCTGAATTTTGTATATTGGTGTATACCATTTGTATTATTTTGTACCCCATGTTAATTTCTTACTTTGAAGTATAAATTAGTAATAACAATAATAACATGTACACATGCATCATTATACAATTACATTTTTCATCACAGTGGTCCTTTAAGTATTGGCAAGCTCAAAGATTCAATAACATTTTGATGTTTGGGAGCAGCAGCACATTATAAGCAGTGATGAGCGAAAATGCCAATATTCTTTTTCCACTAATTTTCACGAAAATAATGTTAAATTTGATTTTCAAGCGAAAATGCCATAAGTTGTTATTCATCATGTTCTTCGTGCATTTCACAAATTGACGCGGTAAAAAATATAAATTTATCATTTTTTGCGGTAACAATATCTTTTTTTGCGTTTTTGCAGTAAAAAAAAATATTGATTTTTCGCAAAAAATAATAATTCTGAAACAAAAATGGCATTTTTGATGCGAAAATTACTTTGGTAATAATTCCCAAGCAACACTGATGATGAGGTTCCCGCTACCATTTAATACATTCTATCTGTGTGAAATGTAAAACAAGCAGTGGAGGCGCTACACTGGTGCTTGCCCAGGCTTCAGCCCCAGCTGGCAACTTGTTAGCCCCTCTTAAAGCCCCCCGCTGGCCGTGGCCACCGCAAGTCTGTACTTGCGTATTTTCAGAAGAAGAGAAGGAGGATTGGAGGGGGGCTGGCCTGCTGGCTGTCAGATGACAAAAAATGATCGAGGCGCCAGCCGCTAATAAGGAATGCGGGAGCCTGCTTTATTCCTCCCTCCCTCCTCCCTTCCTATGAATGCCCCCACCTGCTGTGAATGACTGTCCCCCCCGTAGGCAGTGTGTGCGGAGCAGAGCGTAGAGCGTTTACCATGACGTCACAGGAAGCAGGAGACTAGTTGCCGGTGAGCATGGATTGCGGTAAGAGGACCTACCGCTCCGCTCTGCTCCGCACACACTGCCTACGGGGGGGGGGGGGGGGGGACATTCACAGCAGGTGGGGGCATTCAGAGGAAGGGAGGAGGGAGGGAGGAATAAAGCAGGCTCCCGCATCCCTTATTAGCGCGGCTGGCGCCTCGATCATTTTCTTCCTGTCTTCTCTTCCAAGGGCAATCTCCTCACACACAGGGGCACCTTCCTCCCCACCCACGGGCATTCTCCCCCCTCCACTGACGACCCCCCTACCCACTGGCACCCTCTTCCCCACCCACTGGCACCCTCCTCCTACCCACTGAGACTATCCTCCTACCCACTGGCACCTTTCTCCCCCACCCAGTGTCACCCTCCTTTCCACCCACAGGTACCCTCCTCCCCACCCAGTGTCACCCTCCTCCTTCCCACTGACACCCTCCTCCTACCCACTGGCACTTTTCTCCTCCACCTAGTGTCACCCTCCTTTCCACCCACAGGTACCCTCCTCCCCAACCACTGACACCCTCCTCCTACCCACTGACACCCTCCTCCTACCCACTGGCACCCTCCTCCCCACCCAGTGGCACCCTCCTTTCCACCCACAGGTACCCTCCTCCCCACCCACTGGCACCCTCCTCCTACCCACTGACACCCTCCTCCTACCCACTGGCACCCTCCTCCCCACCCAGTGGCACCCTCCTTTCCACCCACAGGTACCCTCCTCCCCACCCAGTGTCACCCTCCTCCTTCCCACTGACACCCTCCTCCTACCCACTGGCACCTTTCTCCTCCACCCAGTGTCACCCTCCTTTCCACCCACAGGTACCCTCCTCCCCACCCACTGGCACCCTCCTCCTACCCACTGACACCCTCCTCCTACCCACTGGCACCCTCCTCCTACCCACTGGCACCCTCCTCCCCACCCAGTGTCACCCTCCTTTCCACCCACAGGTACCCTCCTCCCCACCCAGTTTCACCCTTCTACCCACTAACACCCTCCTCCTACCCACTGTCACCTTCCTCCCCCACCCACTGGCACCCCCCTTTCCACCCAGTGTCACCCTCTCCAACCCACTGTCACCCTCCTCCGCAAACTCATTCCTCCCATTGTCACCCTCCTGCAAAAGCAGAGGTGTGGCTTAAGGCCGCACAGGAGGCGTGGCTTAAGTGTCCCTCTCTCCCATCTTCAAATGTTGGGAGGTATGGTAGAGCGGCCTGCACGGGAACGTTCCTAGCGGTTACATTTGTGTGTCACGTGACGATGAAGACGTCCGTCACGTTACACGCACACAGTGTGCAATGCGCTTGCCTCGCCTCAGTCGCCTGCCTGACCCGCCCGCCCAGCTTTAGAGAGGCTTGCTGCCGCTTTTCGTATGACGGCCAGCAGTTAAACAGCAGCAGGCAGCACCAGGGGACTTTGCAGCCGCCAGCCACACCAGACCAGACTGCGTCACTCACTACTAGTGAGTGACTCACTCACGGTCAGCACGCGGCACACTATGTCCGAGGACGAGGAGGAGGACAGCCAGCCATTGACAGCCGCTCAGCAGCAGCAGGAGGAGGACTCAAGGTGGGTGGGCAGCCAAGCCAGCCAACTTTAATGATGTTTTTTACATGTGATGTTGGCACCAGCCAGGCCTGAGCTGCCATGGGGCCCCCAGCCCACCACCACCAGCCAGGCCTGAGCTGACCTGGGGCCCCCAGCCCACCACCACCAGTCAGGCCTGAGCTGCCCTGGGGGGCCCCCAGCCTACCACCACCAGCCAAGCCTGAGCCCTTCCACCCAGCCCACCACCACTAGCCAGGCCTGAGCTGCCCTGGGGCCCCCAGCCCACCATCACCAGCCAGGCCTGAGCTGCCCTGGGGCCCCCAGCCCACCACCACCAGCCTGACTACATATACTGGGGACAGCTATACGCCTGGCTACATATACTGGGGACATCTATACACCTGGCTACCTATGCTGGGGACACTGTCTGTCTGTCATTATGTGCATTTACTGGTGAAAAGTTGTCTCTTATGTGCATTTACTGGGGAAATGCTGTCTGTCATTATGTGCATGAACTGGTGAAAAGTTGTCCCTTATGTGCATTTACTGCGGAAACGCAGTCTGTCATTATGTGCATTAACTGGTGAAAAGCTGTCCCTTATGTGCATTTACTGCGGAAACGCAGTCTGTCATTATGTGAATTAACTGGTGAAAAGCTGTCTCTTATGTGCATTTACTGGGGAAATGCTGTGTGTCATTATGTGCATTAACTGGTGAAAAGCTGTCCCTTATGTGCATTTACTGCGGAAACGCAGTCTGTCATTATGTGAATTAACTGGTGAAAAGCTGTCTCTTATGTGCATTTAATGGGGAAACTGTCTGTCATTACATGCATTAACTGGTGAAAAGCTGTCTCTTATGTGCATTTAATGGGGAAACTGTCTGTCATTACATGCATTAACTGGTGAAAAGCAGGCTCTTATGTGCATTTAATGGGGAAACTGTCTGTCATTACGTGCATTAACTGGTGAAAAGCAGGCTCTTATGTGCATTTACTGCGGAAACGCAGTCTGTCATTACGTGCATTAACTGGTAAAAAGCTGTCCCTTTATGTGCATTTACTGCAGAAACGCAGTCTGTCATTATGTGCATTAACTGGTGAAAAGCTGTCTCTTATGTGCATTTAATGAGGAAACGCTGTCTGTCATTACGTGCATTAACTGCTGAAAAGCTGATTCTTATGTGCATTTACTGGTGAAAGGCTACCTGTCATTATGTGCGTTTACTTCATTTTTTTTTTATGTAACTACGTTAGCTGGTACAACTACATTACAGTTAGCCCCGCCCACATGACATCATGACCACGCCCACATTTTCGCCGCCCCCCCCCCAAGCCCGGCCTGCCAGCCCTCGTGCCCCCTTTGAGCCCCCCCAAAAATCTGAAGCTGGAGCCGCCACTGAAAACAAAGGCATATCTTAGTGCAAACATATATGGGCAAAGTATACTGAATGCCCTCACCACACCTTCAGGCATGCAGCCACCACATGTCCAGTCACCACCCCCCACCACACCTTCTGAGATTTCCCCAGCACATCTCTATTCACATCCCAACCACACCACCAGTCACTTTCCTAGCATAGCTCTAGTCACACCCCCACCCCACCTCCAGTCATTTCCCTAGCACAAATCCAGTCACATTCCCACCACACCTCCAGTCATTTCCCTAGCACAAATCCAGTCACACCCCACCACACCATCAGTCACTTTCCTAGCACAGCTCTAGTCACATCCCCACCACACCTCCAGTCATTTCCCCAGCCAGGGGCGTCTCTAGCCATTTTGTCACTCCAGGCGAGAAATCCTGTGGCGCCCCCCCCACCCGTGATTGCTCCCAGTCCCATACCCCCCACACCACTCCTGTGGTGAACCCCACCCCCAAGACCCCCGAAAATCATAATGCAGCAGCGTTTCACCAGAAAATACACTTATTGCGGCATGGGTTCACCAGAAAATAGTTGTAATGCAGCAGAGCGTTTCACCATAAAATATACTTATTGCGGCATGCACTCACACACACCACACACAGTACACACACCACACACAGTACACACACACATACACACACACACAGTACACTATACACGCGCACACACACCGCACACAACATACACACTATACACAGTACACACACACACACACACTATTGACACGCACAGTACACACATACACACAGTAGACATACACTACACACACACACACACACACACACACACACACACACACACACACTACACTACACTACACACACACTACGCTGCTACCAGGGGAGGACTGGGACCTTCTGGCCTGGGGGGAAACACAGACTAGAGCGGGGGTGCCCAATAGGTCGATCGCGATCTACCGGTAGATCGCGACCGCCTATTTGGTAGATCGCGGCCTCTTGGCCGCGTCCCATCACAATTTGCGGCCGGCAGCTTTCCCATCATATTTTGCTGCCAGCCGCCAGCCAATAGGAAGCGGGGAAGAGAGAGGAGGCGCGGCTGAAGAGGCCTTGATGCGACGTCATGGCTGGCTGGCGGCGCCGGGCACACGCGCACACGCTGGACGGTGGCTGCACAGGACGCTGGCTCCTACTGCGCATGCGGGGCTGCTCACGCTACACCGGATCGCTCCGAGTCCGAGAGGGGAGACCAGACATCGCCGCTGGAGAGAGGTAAGTGATTGAGCACCCATCCTACCTATGCTAATGCAACCTATCCCCACCTACCTACGCTAGAGGCACCTATCCTATCCTACTTACCTATACTAAAGGGACCCATCCCCCACCTACCTATACTAAAGGGACCCATCCCCACCTACCTATACTAAAGGGACCCATCCCCACCTACCTATGCTAAAGGGACCCATCCCCACCTACCTATGCTAAAGGGACCCATCCCCACCTAACTATGCTAAAGGGACCCATCCCCACCTACCTATGCTAAAGGGACCCATCCCCACCTACCTATGCTAAAGGGACCCATCCCCACCTACCTACCTATGCTAAAGGGACCCATCCCCACCTACCTACCTATGCTAAAGGGACCCATCCCCACCTACCTACCTATGCTAAAGGGACCCATCCCCACCTACCTACCTATACTAAAGGGACCCATCCCCCACCTACCTATACTAAAGGGACCCATCCCCACCTACCTACGCTAGAGGCACCTATCCTACTTACCTATACTAAAGGGACCCATCCCCCACCTACCTATACTAAAGGGACCCATCCCCACCTACCTACGCTAAAGGGACCCATCCCCACCTACCTATGCTAAAGGGACCCATCCCCACCTAACTATGCTAAAGGGACCCATCCCCACCTACCTATGCTAAAGGGACCCATCCCCACCTACCTATGCTAAAGGGACCCATCCCCACCTACCTATGCTAAAGGGACCCATCCCCACCTACCTACCTATGCTAAAGGGACCCATCCCCACCTACCTACCTATGCTAAAGGGACCCATCCCCACCTACCTACCTATGCTAAAGGGACCCACCCCCACCTACCTACCTATGCTAAAGGGACCCACCCCCACCTACCTACCTATGCTAAAGGGACCCACCCCCACCTACTTACCTATGCTAAAGGGACCCATCCCCACCTACCTATACTAATGGGACCCATCCCCACCTACCTATGCTAAAGGCACCTATCCCCACCTACCTATGCTAAAGGCACCTATCCCCACCTACCTATGCTAAAGGTACCTATCCCCACCTACCTATGCTAAAGGCACCTGTACCCAGCTACCTTTGCTGAAGGAACCTATACTTAGCTACCTATACTGGAGGCACTTGTACCTGGGGGCTATTCGTGACGGGGGGGGGGGTGTCTGCAACACTTTAAATGTTGGTAGATCTCCTGGACTTGGCAAATTTTAAAGTAGCTCGCGAGCCGAAAAAGTGTGGGCACCCCTGGACTAGAGGCCCGTTATCATGGCAGCCTCAGCCCAAATTATGTCACACACTCACCCCATGTCGTATATGCCAGTAATCACGTGGAGCACCAATGCGGAAATACACCAAGGACACTCTGTGAACAGTGTGACAGGAAAAGTACAGGCATCAGGGGGGCACATTTGAGGGACAACGGCCGGGTTTCCGTCTTGTGTATGTATGGCCACTGTAATTCCCTCAAGGCCAATCCCCCCACGCCCCCCTTCCCACACACATACACCTACCTATGTCCTCCCCTTCACCACCATCTCTACTAATCCCGTGTCTGAGTCCTTATGCAGAGAAATAATGAGGAGAGAAAAGCTGAAAGAGAGGGAAGAAGATATTTGCCTCACCAGGATTGCACTTTTATTTAGCTTTCCTGTATGACAAGAAGACACAGACACTCAGCACTAGGGAAAGAGGGAAACAAAGGTGAATGAAGGAGGCTGGTGCACACCAAGGGCCTGATTCACAAAGCGGTGCTAACAGTTAGCACGCTGGTGAAAAGCCCTTTATCACGCCTAAACTCAGTTTAGGGGCTCGATTCACCAAGCGGTGCAAAGTGTTAGCACCGTGGTGAAAAGGCCCTTATCACGCCTAAACTCACTTTAGGCATGATAAGAAGAAACTCGCGCGAAGTTACCGCGCGTACGCGCGTACGCGCGTAAGTGCGCGCGCAGCACCCGACGCTTCGCGCGAAGCTCCCATTGAGCCCTATGGGACTTTGCGCGTGCGTACGCGCGGTAACTTCGCGCGAAGAGCAGGAAAAAGCGGTGATAACTCAGTGGTGAAAAGGTCATCACGCCTAAAGTCTTTTAGGCGTGATAACTGGGTTATCACCGCTTTGTGAATCGAGCCCTAGGTGTGATAAGTTTAGGTGTGATAAGTTTAGGCATGATAAGTTTAGGTGTGATAAGTCTTTAGGCATGATAAGTTTAAGCACCAACTGCGTTAGCACCGCAGTGCACAGTTGATCAAAAGTTTTGCGCTAGCAAAGTCTGGTGCACTTCGCATAGAGTTTAATGGCGCTGCTTTGCGTGCGGGACTTTGCACGCTATCTACGCTTATCTAAACTTAGCATGCCTAAACTTATCACACCTAAACTTATCACACCTAAACTTATCACGCCTAAACTGGCTTTTCACCAGTGTGGTGCAAAGGTTATCATGCCTAAAGTCTTTTAGGCGTGATAACTGAGTTATCACCGCTTTGTGAATCAGGCCCCAAGAGTGCTTCTAAGCGCTTTTCAAATTTACAGCGATTTGAAAAGCGCTGGGCTAATGTTACCCTATGAGGGTGTTCCCACAGCAGTGTTGTTAAAATCGCAAACATGCTGCAGGTAGCATTTATTGGAGCGATTCTTTCAAAAATCGCTTCACAAAGTCGAAATTGCGAATTGCTAGCGATCGCTATTGCGATTTTGTCGTGCACTAGCCCAGAGATAGGAGGAGTGGAGTGAGACTGAGAATAGCCCGAGATGGAGCAGAGAGCTTATCTGTATTGCAGTCCCACATTACACAGAGACTAGTTGCTGGTAATAGGACTGCTGTCCCTGCCAGTCTCCCACACAAGTCAGCAAGCAGCCCTCCTGGAGTCTAGAGACTGTCAAAACTTTTCAACCTTTTTAACACCTTATCTGCACATGCAGTCATTTTAACAATGGGGAGAGACCAGACAGATTTTTTCCCATGGACCCTCCTCTGCATCATGCTGTGTATATTTACCAGCTTGCCTGCCCTCTAATTGCACTTTTATCAGCTAGCCAAGTGTTTTACATTGCCTTACAACAACAAACCTGAATACAGCAGACACAGGACCAACCCTAAATCACTGAATAAAAGGCGGCCTGGGGGGCAGTCAATGCCTGGCTGCTACACAGTCTCTACATCCACGCAGTTACCAGTAGCAGAGAGAGAGGGACTGAATGAATCTCAGGACTCAGGAGCTGATGCTGTACTCGGATCCCTGACTAGGATGAGTGCCTTCTCTCACTGACTCAATCATTGCTGTGGTTCTTTGAATCATTGAGCTGAAGGAAATTAATGAATCAGTCAGTGAATTAGTTATGAGTCGAGTCAGGCTGCTGCTGTGTAACCTGATACCTGAGTGATCTGAGAGGTATTTCTTCTCTCACTACTCAGTGCAGAAGTGCCCTTCCCTCCTCCTGTCGCCCTAGGCAAGAATTTATAGCTGCCTAATGGCTCAGATGCCTCTGTCCCCAGCACAGATCCAGTCACACTCCCACCACACCATCAGTCACTTCCTAGCACAGCTCTAGTCACATCCCCACCACACCTCCAGTCATTTCCCCAGCACAGATCCAGTCACACTCCCACCACACCATCAGTCACTTTCCTAGCACAGCTCTAGTCACACCCCCACCACACTTCCAGTCATTTCCCTAGCACAAATCCAGTCACACCACACCACACCTTTAGTCACTTCCTTAGCACAGCTCTGGTCACATCCCCACCACGTCTTTAGTCACTTCCCTAAGGCATCTCTAGTCACACTCCTACCACACCTTTAGTCACATCCCCAGCAGAACTCTAGTCACACCCAAACCACACCTTCAGTGACTTCCCCAGCACAGCTCTAGTCAGACCCACCACACTTCCAGCCACTTTCCCAGCACAGATCTAGTCATACCCCCACCACACCTTTAGTCATTTCCCTTAGGGAGCTCTAGTCACACCCCCATTACACCTTCAGTCACTTCCCTAGCACAGCTGTAGTCACAACCCCACCACACCTTCAGTGACTTACCCAGCACAGCTCTAGTCACACCCCCACCACACCTCCAGTCACTTACCCAGCACAGCTCTAGTCACACCCCAACCACACCTTCAGTGACTTCCCCAGCACAGCTCTAGTCACACCCCCACCACACTTTCAGTCACTCCCCCAGCACAGACCTAGTCACACCCCCACCACACCTTTAGTTACTTCCCCAGCACATCTCTAGTCACACCTCCAGTCATTTCCAAAGTCACACCATCAACACACCCTCAGTGCAATATTCCTTCGATCTCTCCCCACCACACATCCAGTCAGTCGCACATCTCACCTCCAACCACACCTTCATGTGGACACAACATGAAGAATTTATGTGCAAAAGACACACTTTCATTTCTAAAATCCATCTGAAGAAAAAACAAGTGCCTCTAGGTACTTACCTCGGGAGTGGGAAACCTCTGCATTTTAAAGAGGCCTCCCCCATCTTCCTCAGCAGAGGGGATTGCATAGAAATCCCCTTGTCAATAGCCTCACACAGGCCCAGTATCAGATTTCTGTGGAAATAGTCTGCGCAGTAGAGTAGTCCCGATCGGGCTTGGCTATTTCCGCCAGAACCAGAGCGGAAAGCCACTACTGTGCCTACGCACATGGGCAAAAGTAAATATTGTTGTGCCTGCTTGTGCGGGTGTCCCAGTGCTGAACTGGGCTGGCAGACGGAGATAGGGGAAGCCTCATTAGGATCCAGATGCTTTCCTCCTCCCGAGGTAAGTATCTATTTTTTTTCTTTTTGCAAAATTACCGGCTTACACACTGAGAGTTGAAATGGGGCCCTAGACAAGGCAGCAAAATTGGCTCTCCCTGCTTTAAAGGATACCCGAGGAGACATGTGACATGATGAGATAGACGTGGGTATGTACAGTGTCTAGCACACAAATAATTATGATGTGTTTCTTTTTTTCTTTCTCTGCCTGAAAGAGTTAAATATCATGTATGTAAGTGATTGACTCAGTCCTGACTCAGACAGGAAGGGACTACAGTGTGGCCTTCACTGATAAGAAATTCCAACTATAAAAAACGTTCCTAGCAGAAATTGGCGTATGAGAGCAGGAAAGAGATAAAAGGGGTCAGTAGTTCATAGATTCTAGCTCTAGCATACTTCAATGAATGTGTCATTGAGCAAAAACAATAAAACAGTTAAAACTTAAAAAGTAGATTTAAACTTAAAATAAAACTGTGGAATATCTTAAAAAGTCATTTTAGGAGAAGGAAGATAGATACAATCGTTTAATTCATGTGTTTATTTTTGCCTCGGGTGTCCTTTAAACTTGACCTTGAGCTGGGTTAGGGCAAGTGTCCAGATTAGACATTGCAGCCAAACCCCTTGACATCTACCAGGCCCTCGGCACCTGCCTAGGCTGCCTTGTGGATGATCTGGCCACTGTGCAACCCTCTTCCCCCCACTCCTCACCCTGGAAACAGTTTGCGTTTAATTGCATTTCTTGTCTTCCTGTTCTGTAAATGGGGAATACAAATCACACGCAGCACCCAGTTATAGCGTTCTCCTTTATTTTCAGAGGAAATGTATTTCAGTTGCTGAAGTGTGAACAACTGCATGCACATATCTAGAATGCAGTCTTGGCGTAAGCTGAGAGCCCTCTCTACGATAAAAACAATGGTATCATAAAACGTTTTTATTTTGTATTTTTCCATATGCATCAGAAAATAGATGACTACAAGTGGCACAGAGAACAAAAATTAATCTAGAATAAAAAATGTGCGGTGCCAGCTGGAGAATTAAAAAGCATGACAGATTTTCAGAGAAAAACAGGAAGCTTTATGACATCCTTGGTTAATTAACATGCTAAGGAGAGTGTATATACGCATCATCAGATGCTGCTTCTACTCCCACCAAGCTTGTTTTGCAACAGTGAGTCATAACTTCTGATGCTGCATATTACAGCCACTAGGGGATAGTGGAACACCTCAAGATCTCTGTGTAATGGACGCCTTTGGTCTATGCCTGCTGCAGATATGTCAAAACTCCAGTGTAAATCATAATCTGTGCACAGACTGCTATGATGGTGTGGGTAAAATCTCATGGTCAAAACATGTGGTCGCTTAGCGATACTTTTACTGAACACCACCTGTTGCTCCATATACTTACCCGAATGAGAGCGTACACAAAGGCACTCTAGCTCACTGACTTTTTAGTGGCACGATACTGCAGTTTCTCTGGAGTGAGTCATATCAGCTGCCGCAACACACTTTGCACATTTGGTAAATGCTATACACTCTATACACTATACAAGCTATGACACAGAAAACTACAGGCAGTAATAAGAAGCCACTAACAGGCAAAAAAGAAGTGAAACTGTCTATCTGAATACACTCTTGATAATATTGTTAATTTAAAACAATTATTTTGGGTGTTGGTTGCGGGTATGGGGAGGGGCTGTAAATATACAAATGAGCAACCCTCCTTACATCCTTATAGGCTTAAAGGTGGCCATACGTTTCGACAGCAGATTCGATCCTGGGATCGAATCTGCTGCCAATCGTTCGCGCTAAACGCACCCGCCGATCCGATTTCCTTCCGAAATCGGATCGGTCCGTCGATCGCGCCGTGCGGGAAATTACCCTCGATCGCCCGCGGGTAGGGTGCGCGTCGCTAGCGGCGGCCGATCCGATCAGGTATACAATACCTGACGCTGGCTCCCGGGCGTCTTCTCCGCGCTGCACCGCTCTGTTCCGGCTCCATCTCGGTGCTTCCTGTGTCACTGCAGTGACCAGGAAGTTCGAATAGAGGGCGCTCTATTTGAACTTCCTGGTCACGGAGTGAATCAGGAAGCGCCGTGATGGAGCCGGAACAGAGCGGTGCGGTGTAGCGTGGAGAAGACGCCCGGGAGCCAGCTTCAGGTAACGTATACGGGGGGGGGGGGGCACAGGCGGCAGGAACAGCTCAACAGATCGTGATCGGTTTCAGGCTGAAGAAATCGATTCACAATCTGTTTGCAGTAAAGGCAGCCATACGATCCCTCTCTGATCAGATAGGGATCTGTCAGCTGGTCGATCTAATGGCAAATTGACCAGTGTATGGCTACCTTTAGTGTCTACTCTGCCTTGTGTTAGGTATGTCAAGCTTTAGATATTTTTTGCTTAACTCAGGTGATAAAATTAAAGGTCACAAAAAAGCAGCAGCGCTGTACTAGACACCCTTGGACAGTATGGTTCCACCTCCAGAGATCCCAATGAATGTAATTTTCTTCTCCTAAACATGCAACTCAGTGCACAAAAAAGAAAATTTGGATTCTCTCAGTGGAATGATAAAATGTACACTTTATTCAAATGGATGATTTAAAAACATATGAGAACACTCACATCTAGAGGGTCCTACTCCAGTAGGAACCCTTCTGGCAATAAGCGCTTCCCACTCCGTGTGGTACTCAAAATACTAGCGATCAATGTAGCGTTGCCCGCTCTCTTCCCGACTAGTTTCGGCCTTCCCCTGATGACGGCGGAAGGCCGAAACTAGTCGGGAAGAGAGCGGGCAACGCTACATTGATCGCTAGTATTTTGAGTACCACACGGAGTGGGAAGCGCTTATTGCCAGAAGGGTTCCTACTGGAGTAGGACCCTCTAGATGTGAGTGTTCTCATATGTTTTTAAATCATCCATTTGAATAAAGTGTACATTTTATCATTCCACTGAGAGAATCCAAATTTTCTTTTTTGTGCACCGAGTTGCATGTTTAGGAGAAGAAAATTACATTCATTGGGATCTCTGGAGGTGGAACCATACTGTCCAAGGGTGTCTAGTACAGCGCTGCTGCTTTTTTGTGATATATCTACTGTTCTGGAGGCTGGGGATTCACCTCTACAGGCTGCAGTGTGTATATTTGTGAAGAGATTACTGACTGGTATCACGTGAGGCGCCTCTATTACAATATATAAAATTAAAGGTGGCCACACACGATACAATAAAATGATCTGATTTTACGGTAATTCGATAAAAAAACAATTGGATTTCCTGAAAAATCTAAAGCTGTTTTTATTTGAGCAAGAAATCTGATCAATTTCCTGTTTTATTCAATAAAAGTTGATCGGGAGTGGTGGATTTTTCTGGTCAATTTTTATGAAAATTGAATGGTGTGTGGGAGATTTATTAATATATACACCAAAGCTATTTTCTCAGAGTTTTCAATCTTTTTTCATAATTGGAGAAACATTGAACACATGTGTGTGGTACATTGATCAGATTTTTGAAATGTTACAATCAGTCAGAAAAATTGATTGCATTTCTTGAAGTGGAAAGATATTTAAAAAATTGCAAGGTGTGTAGGCACTTTAAGGCTAACTAGTTCAGCAATGATAGGAACCAAATGTAAACATCACAAACATAACTCAGAGGCTTTGAGCAGAACAGATTGTCCAAATGATGGTGCTATTATTGAAGAAAAGTTACCTACAGATGTACTTGGCTAGTTTGCTGGCATGCTTTAATACTTACTTGCTAGCAAGCTGCTCTTGTGTGGACAGAGCACAGACAATTCATTCCAGTACCCAGTGTAAGGCTTGGTGGTGTATTCTCCACAGTCAGCATGCAACGCATGAGCTGGCGTGGAGGAGGTACACACACCAGCACAAGGAAACAGGCTATCCCTAGTATAGTGGAGGGGAGGACTGACTCCAATAGGAGATTGTGGCGCACAGAGCCGGTGCAGATCTGACAGCCACAAACAATGCTTTCGTTATAACGTCTCAGCGCAAAGTAGCGCTGAGCGCATAAACCAGAACTGAGGAGATCAGGACAGGTAGACAGAATGAACGCTTGCTAGCTAGCGGCTACTTAGCGACAGCAAGCGTCCAAAACAAGACAGACTGGAATGAGGCAGCCAATGCGATTGCAGCGATGGCGTGCCTCACAAAGACAGGACAGGATAGTCAGGAAATAGCAGGATCAAGATAGATGAACGTAACACAGACAAATATACAATAAGTATGTTTTCCTAGCGTATTACAATTACAGCTATCAATGAAACTATTTGTAACGTCTGACTAACATATGTATATATCGGCAATGAACCGATATATGACATAAGCAGGAACGCTGACTAGGACTGGAGTAATACAGGGAACAGGACTCAGAAGGATTCGCTATCTCTTCGCAGAGATGAACGCAATCCACAAACGGTAACAGAACAGGATTCAGAAGGATTCGTTATCTCTTCGCAGAGATGAACGCAATCCACAAACGGTAACAGAACAGGATTCAGAAGGATTCGTTATCTCTTCGCAGAGATGAACGCAATCCACAAACAGAACCAGGAGCAGGGTAACTACCTCAGCACGGGTGGTCACGGTACGCGCAACCTACCAAAACGTGCTGGAAAGCTGACTAACTGCACACAGGATATAAACAGTTCGTGTACGTATACATCAGCGACACTGATGTATCAACGTAACACAAATACAAGGAAAATAATAAACGTGCTGGTATGCATATATATTGGCAATGAACCAATATATGATGCAAAGACCAGCAAAGTATCTTTAGAACAAGAAACACGATCGAGGGCTGAAGCGACAGCAAGACAGGCTTAAACTGAAGCTATGAAAACCCAAGGAAACCCTGCAGGAAGCAGATCTTTATACTGAGGTCATCCAATGGGAGCAGACATGCAGATTCCCACACAGGTGAATGATAATCAGTCACAAGCTGACAGCAGGGAAAGACAGACAAAGCTATGCAGCTTGCATGGAAAGACATCAGAACTGCCTGAGCTGCAGCACTACTACTTCCAGCAACACCTGCTGCAGCAGCGATCATTACAGTACCCCCGCCCTTAAAAGCGGATTCCAGACGCTTTTCAAAACTGAAATTCCCAACAAAACAGTCTGACTGATAATTCATGATGACCGGGACAGCCCGGCAAGACCGAATTCCAGAATCAGTCCCCACAAGACTGGACCCATCAGAACCAGAACCTACAGAACCATGCCCATCAGTACTACAAGCCCCAGTGTGACACCCATCAGAACCATGATTTCCAGAAGAAAGCCCTCCGAAACTCCCTGAGCGATACCCACCGCCTTCCAGGAACCGTTCAGAAACGCCAAAGCCTTTGCAATGCCCACCGGGACTGTCTTTACCAACACAAAACCCACTGTTGAACCAGTCCAAGGCACCAGGACAAGTTTTCTCAGAGATCTCCCAGAACACCTTGAAGCTCCAAAGAGATCCCCATAGGTCAGAACGCCCCTTAGGCTCACATGGAGAACTATCAAGAACCGCTATGGAACCTAGGGCAATTCCCGAGTCAGGGCCACAAGGACAAACATCAAGATCAGGGCTTTCAGGGACCAGAACCATCTCTGGGCATGCAGGCAGACTGGCAACATCAGAACATGTTCCCACTAAGGAAGCATCAGAGCACGCTAACACCTTAGACACACTTGGGCATTCTGGCACACAAAGAACATCTGGGCACACTGGCACAAGAGAAACCTCTGGGCATGTCAAGGAACTGTGAGCCTCGGGGTCAGCCAAGACAGGACCAAAACCAGGACTGGCCAAAAAAAAATCATCATGACTAGACTTCGCAACTACTGGACTTTTACACGAGAATGCAGGATCAGACTTAGATGTCGCTGATTCCAGCAAAGTCAGTAACAAATCAGATTCAGGGGCACTAACAAGACAGGACAAATCTTCTGATGTATGCACTGAACCAGATAGGGACTCCACAACTACCTCTGGACTGGACAGAGACTCATCTAATACACTGGATTGGAGCTCATGAGGCGCTGCAGAACAAGTCAGTATTGCAGCAGCCCCCACTGGACTAGGCAAAACTGAGGAATTCCCTGGACAGGAAGGGGACTCTGGAACCTCTGCCACAGCGGCCAGAGAACCAGAATCTTTCAGGATACAGGGCTGGGTTTCAGGAACACTCATCAGACCGGACTGAAATTCTGAGATTTCTATTATTTTGACCAGAGAATCAGAATTATCCATGTTACAGGGCAAGACTTCTGAAACATTCAGAGGACAGGGCTGGAGTTCCTCGGCTGTTACAACACTGGAGAGGGACTCAACAACATTGGTTAAATCAGACTGTATACAGGGCAAGGTATCTAACACACTTGCTGACGAGGACAGTATTTCAATGGCTTCTGCTTTGCTGGGCAGAAATTCATCAAGTTTTATTAGAGCAGACTGTAATTCCAAAACAGCTGCTAGACAAGTGAATATTACTGCAACACCAACTGAGGTAAGCAGTGCCTCAGACTCCTCTGCTAGAGGGTTTGAAGTATCCAAAGTACTGGGTGAAGCATAAGACTCTGCGACCACAGCTTCACTGGACAGGATCACTGAACAATCCATATTACAGGGCAAAACCATGGAAGCACCTGCTGGACAGCATAATGATTCTGTGACCTGAGTTTCATTTGAGAGATCTACTGCACAATTCATGGTACAGGGCAAATTTACTGGAACATTTTCTGAACAAGGTAATAATTCTGCGATTTCAGGTTCACATAGCAGATGCTCTGAGCTATTCACTTTTTGCACTGTAAAATTGACAAAATGAACTTGAATCATTCTTCCATTCATTGACCAGAGCTTCCATCTCTCCTTTCTCAAATGGAGGATTCCAAGCATACTTAACAGGCAGATCATGGTTTGCAGATATGATTGTAGCAGGGACATATATTGGGTTAATTAGCAGGTGATTGGCAGATTCCTTATTCCTAAGAATCTCCAATACCTGTAGCAAGTGCTGAACTGTAGTGTATGCAAACTTTCCTTGCTTCACAAATAAGTTGATTTGTTCAATACTCTGTAATATCTCCTCATAATCATACTCAGATAATTCTTTTAAACAAAAATCTTTATTTTCCCTAGCCAGGGAGGAAAGTTCATTAGTAGTTTCATAAGTCCATTTAACTCCCCTGAAAGACAATTGCATTTCATTATCTGTTAATGGCAGAATCTCATTATAGGTCTCAGTCGCTAAGGATAACGACTCTGCAGATCGGACACGTTTCTTAGAACGTTTGCGTTTGGCCTTAGACCCTGCTGTTTTTGGTGATTTATTCAAGGCTGCAGGAAAATTATCAGTAACACTTTCTGCTTGCTGAACATTTTTGCAAGCAATTGAAGGAGTAGCTGATTGGCCTGCTGCCAGGAGTTCATTAAGAGGAAAAGGCAATGGATCTATGCGCAACCAGTTATGGATCACAAACGCTAGAAATTCCAGCGGTCTCTCTTTCAAATCGGAATGATTGAGAACATCAAATGCCCACTGGAATAATTCCCCTTTAAACAAAATATAACTTAGTTGGAGTGCCCAGGTTGAAACAGGAGTCGCTTGGAGATCAGGATTGGCCAGGAACCTGGCACATTCAGAGAAAAACTCATTTTCTGTTTCAGAGCTAAGTTCTTCAAATTTTTTAAAGGAACAGGAACCATAATTAACAGTGTCATACTTTCTGGGAATCCCCCCCACAATGGGGATTGGTAATGGGGTTTTCATAATGTAAGGCTTGGTGGTGTATTCTCCACAGTCAGCATGCAACGCATGAGCTGGCGTGGAGGAGGTACACACACCAGCACAAGGAAACAGGCTATCCCTAGTATAGTGGAGGGGAGGACTGACTCCAATAGGAGATTGTGGCGCACAGAGCCGGTGCAGATCTGACAGCCACAAACAATGCTTTCGTTATAACGTCTCAGCGCAAAGTAGCGCTGAGCGCATAAACCAGAACTGAGGAGATCAGGACAGGTAGACAGAATGAACGCTTGCTAGCTAGCGGCTACTTAGCGACAGCAAGCGTCCAAAACAAGACAGACTGGAATGAGGCAGCCAATGCGATTGCAGCGATGGCGTGCCTCACAAAGACAGGACAGGATAGTCAGGAAATAGCAGGATCAAGATAGATGAACGTAACACAGACAAATATACAATAAGTATGTTTTCCTAGCGTATTACAATTACAGCTATCAATGAAACTATTTGTAACGTCTGACTAACATATGTATATATCGGCAATGAACCGATATATGACATAAGCAGGAACGCTGACTAGGACTGGAGTAATACAGGGAACAGGACTCAGAAGGATTCGCTATCTCTTCGCAGAGATGAACGCAATCCACAAACGGTAACAGAACAGGATTCAGAAGGATTCGTTATCTCTTCGCAGAGATGAACGCAATCCACAAACGGTAACAGAACAGGATTCAGAAGGATTCGTTATCTCTTCGCAGAGATGAACGCAATCCACAAACAGAACCAGGAGCAGGGTAACTACCTCAGCACGGGTGGTCACGGTACGCGCAACCTACCAAAACGTGCTGGAAAGCTGACTAACTGCACACAGGATATAAACAGTTCGTGTACGTATACATCAGCGACACTGATGTATCAACGTAACACAAATACAAGGAAAATAATAAACGTGCTGGTATGCATATATATTGGCAATGAACCAATATATGATGCAAAGACCAGCAAAGTATCTTTAGAACAAGAAACACGATCGAGGGCTGAAGCGACAGCAAGACAGGCTTAAACTGAAGCTATGAAAACCCAAGGAAACCCTGCAGGAAGCAGATCTTTATACTGAGGTCATCCAATGGGAGCAGACATGCAGATTCCCACACAGGTGAATGATAATCAGTCACAAGCTGACAGCAGGGAAAGACAGACAAAGCTATGCAGCTTGCATGGAAAGACATCAGAACTGCCTGAGCTGCAGCACTACTACTTCCAGCAACACCTGCTGCAGCAGCGATCATTACACCCAGGCTGTGTATCACAACACTACAAGAAGTAGCACTGTATGCTGCTTGAGCCAGGAAACAATTAACCATATGTTACTGTGTAGCAGTAATGCCAAGGGGAAGCCAGTGCCTCAGCGTGCCCCAGTGTAACGCTGCCCATGCCGACCAGCCCTACCAGAAGCCATTTTACATGGCAAAAACTCCGATATATGCAGGCAGCAATCTTCATAGACCCCTCCCTGGCATCTGAACATCAGCAGCTCTATCTTTCCAAAATATAAAAGGAAGGACTTTCTTAGTAAAATATACCAGTTCCAGTCACACCCCCACCACACCTACAGTCACCTCCCCTGCAAAGTCCTAGTCACACCCCACCACACCTTCAGTCACTTCCCCAGCACAGCTCTAGTCACACCCCCACCACACCTCCAGTCACTTCCTTAGCACAGCTCTAGTCACACTCCCACCACACCTCCAGTTACTTCCTTAGCACAGCTCTAGTCACACTCCCACCACACCTCCAGTCACTTCCCCAGCACAGCTCTAGTCACACTCCCACCACACCTCCAGTCACTTTCCCAGCACAGCCCTAGCCACACCCCCACCACACCTCTAGTCACTTCCTTAGCACAGCTCTAGTCACACCCCCACCACACCTCCAGTTACTTCCTTGGCACAGCTCTAGTCACACTTCCACCACACCCCCAGTCACTTCCCCAGCACAGCTCTAGTCACACCCCCACCACACCTCCAGTCACTTCCTTAGCACAGCTCTAGTCACACCCCCACCACACCTCCAGTTACTTCCTTGGCACAGCTCTAGTCACACTCCCACCACACCTCCAGTCACTTCCCCAGCACAGCTCTAGTCACACTCCCACCACACCTCCAGTCACTTTCCCAGCACAGCTCTAGTCACACTCCCACCACACCTCCAGTCACTTCCCCAGCACAGCTCTAGTCACACTCCCACCACACCTCCAGTCACTTTCCCAGCACAGCCCTAGCCACACCCCCACCACACCTCTAGTCACTTCCTTAGCACAGCTCTAGTCACACCCCCACCACACCTCCAGTCACTTCCTTAGCACAGCTCTAGTCACACTCCCACCACACCTCCAGTCACTTCCCCAGCACAGCTCTAATCACACTCCCACCACACCTCCAGTCACTTTCCCAGCACAGCCCTAGCCACACCCCCACCACACCTCTAGTCACTTCCTTAGCACAGCTCTAGTCACACCCCAACCACACCTCCAGTAATTTCCTTAGCACAGCTCTAGAAAGCCCTTTAATGGTACAATGTCCCAAACAATCATTCTATGGATCCAAATTTTAAAACGATTCTGTTGGTCTGGTTAAATTGATTACCATTTTCCCCTCCCTTGGTGAGCTTGAATGATCACTTCCGATCAATCGCAACAATCTGATTGGCTGGTCAATCACTCGGGAAATCAGATCGTTAATGGTCACCTTTACATTTCAGGTAACTCATTGCAGCTAGACTGTTGCAGGACAAATAACATTTTTCCTTAAAAACAATAATTTTGCTGCAAGATGCAGAAGTCATGCGACCAACGAAAGGTCACATTTGAGCAACCTATGTAGTAGATTGTACGGATGGCACGGAGCTATGCCCACAGGTGGGCTTTCAGATTTCCTGTGTTTACATTATCTGTGTCACGCCATGGCTGATCTATCTCTGCGTCTGTTTTACTGCCAGACAGATTGCAGAGATGCACTTTGTATTCTGTAATACACAACATTTGCTACAAGTTAATAACGATCCCATCAGTATGATCTTGTGTGGGCTCCCCATCCCAGAGCAAGCCTTGCAGACGTCATTGCTGCAAATATAGCAGGTGTCAGCTGTATGGCGTAAAGTGGCAACGCCTACGATGCTCTGCTGCCAGGCTATTGCAGTGCTGGAGCCCTGAGCAGCCTTTCAAGAACCTCTCACAGCCATCAAAGTAGTATTACCAGACTCGCCATCATCAATAGCAGAGAAAAAAATAAATACAGTTCAGTCTGTCTTATTCCTGTGAAAAACAACAACTTTTTTCGTTTCATCTGTTTCCAGCAAATCCATTCCCTGTAATTTTAGTTGGAGGTTTCTATGGATACGCAGAGCATTCTCCATGTGATGAAGAACAAAAATAGTTGTAGCACAGCTGTTTCTGTTGCTCAGGAACCTCGGACCGAAATCTCATCTTTTCACTCTGGTATATATTTAAAGTGTCAGTCCACACAAAACCAATGTTTTAGTTTTGTTACATGTTGGATAATTGATGTTTAAAGGAAAAGTCCATTAAATTTCAATGTACTGATCACCTCTAGGAAGTTTTAATTATATTCTAACTTGTCTAGTCAGCTCTCTTAAAGGGATACTGTAGAGGGTCGGGGGAAAATGAGCTGAACTTACCCGGGGCTTCTAATGGTCCCCCGCAGACATCCTGTGTTGGCGCAGCCAGTCACCGATGCTCCGGCCCCGCCTCCAGTTCACTTCTGGAATTTCTGACTTTAAAGTCAGAAAACCACTGTGCCTGTGTTGCCGTGTCCTCGCTCCCGCTGATGTCACCAGGAGTGTACTGCGCAGACACAGACCATACTGGGCCTGCGCTGTGCGCTCTTGATGACATCAGCGGGATCGAGGACACGGCAACGCAGGCGCAGTGGTTTTCTGACTTTAAAGTCAGAAATTCCAGAAGTGAACCGGAGGCGGGGCCGGAGCATCGGTGAGTGGCTGCGCAGGCACAGGATGTCTGCGGGTGACCATTAGAAGCCCCGGGTAAGTTCAGCTCATTTTCCCCCGACCCCCCTACAGTATCCCTTTAAAGGACACCTGACCCGAGGCAAAGCTACACCTTTGCACATTGTCTGTTCCTCTCCTAGTTCCCTCCTGACTCCCATAATCACTCCTTGTAAAATCTGACTTTTGGCCAAAGTCGAATTTTCAGAAAGGAAGAGGTAGGCCTGCTATGATGTTCCCTCATCCTCCCATTCCCACTTCATCCCCACCCCTTTACTTTCCTTAAAGAAGTACTGTAACCAAAAAAGGAAAAAAGGGTCAGATATATCAAAGCATTACCAACAGTTTTTTCTCCTTAAAGAGGAACTTCGGCCTAAACAAACATACTGTCATTAAAGAGACACTGAAGCGAGAATAAATCTTGCTTCAATGCTTATATATAGCAGGGGCATGTGTGCCCCTGCTAAAACGCAGCTATCCCGCGGCTAAACGGGGGTCCCTTCACCCCCAAACCCCACCCCTGCAAAATCAACGACCAACTTGGTCGTAGATTTTGGAGGCAGGGCTAATGGCTGCAGCCCTGCCTCACAGCGCGTCTATCAGCGGCGCATCGCCGCCTCTCCCCCGCCCCTCTCAGCGAAGGAAGACTGAGAGGGGCAGGGGAGAGGCGGAGATACGCGCTGACAGACGCGCGTGGGGCAGGGCTGCGGCGGCTAGCCCTGCCTCTATGCGGAAGAGGGGATGCGCTGCACGGAGGGGGATTTGGGGGTGAAGGGACCCCCGTTCAGCCGCGGGATAGCGGCGTTTTAGCAGGGGCACATATGCCCCTGCTATATATAAGAGCTGAAGCGAGATTTATTCTCGCTTCAGACTCTTTTTAAGTTACATTAGTTATGTTAATTAAAATAGATAGGTAATATAATCTCTTACCCACCCTGTTTTAACCGGTTCAGCGCCGCAGTGCCGAAAATCTCATGCATCCGAGCAACGTTCACCTCCCATTCATTCGCCTATAACTTTATTGCTACTTATCACAATGAATTGATCTATATTTTGTTTTTTCCGCCACTAATTAGGCTTTCTTTGGGTAGTACATTTTGCTAAGAATTATTTTTTTCTAAATCCATTTTAACTGGAAGATTAAGAAAGAAATGAAAAAAATTCATTATTTCTCAGTTTTTGGCCATTATAGTTTGAAATTAATATACGCTACCGTAATTAAAACTCATGCATTTTATTTGCCCATCTGTCCCGGTTATTACACCATTTAAACTATGTCCCTATCACAATTTATGGTGCCGATATTTCATTTAGAAATAAAGGTGCATTTTTTCAATTTGCGTCCATCACCATTTATAAGCTTATAATTTTAAATAATATAATAACATACTTTCTTGACATGCATATTTAAAAAGTTCAGACCCTTTGGTAACTATTTATGATGTTTTTTTATTATTATTGTATTTTTTTTTAATAAAAAGTGTATGTGAGTAATTTTTGGCGTGGGAGGGAAATTGCTAATTTTAAATGTAAGATAATGTAATTCTTTAATTAAAACTGTGTGGGTGCAGTTTACTATTTGGCCACAGTGAGAAAAGTCCTGGATGCGAACGATGTCGCATCCAGGAACTTAAATGCAGGGGAGTTGTTTCCTGGGGGGCAGAAATACCACGCTCTCTGGATAGAAAGCGTCGGTATTTCTGCGGGGAAGTTAGATCGGTGAATGGGAATTATATTCCCATTCACTGATCGGGGCTAGCGGCGGGCGGCGGGTGCGCGCGCGGGCCCGATCGCGCGCACCACGCAGGGAAAGCAGCAGTGCCTTTCTGGACGAGAAAGCTCGTCCAGAAAGGCCGAACTGGTTAAAAGAACAGGCAAATGTTTGATTTCATGAGGGCAGCCATCTTTTTGGTTGAAAGGAGATGACAGGGGGCATGAGACACAGTTCCAACTGTCCTGTATGATCACCCCGACCAGTTGCTAGGCAACGTGAATAACAACATAGGAAATCCCATCATGCTTTGCACAGCATCAGGGAAAAAAGCCTGGGCAGTTTTCTTTGATGGATGGAGCTTTGCTAAAAATGCAACTAAAAATTATGCTTTGGTAAGAAAAACAAAGTTCTGATGCTGTGAAACTGTTAAAGAAAGTCCAAGCCTTTTCAGTGTTGCTGAGTAGATTTTTAGTCCGGAGGTTCACTTTAAACTGTTCTAACCAGCAGAGGAACTGTTCTGCAACATAATAAGAAACTTCTTAAATCCTATGTAATAGTAATAGTTTAGCGTGGATTTCTAGAGCTGTGCTACAGTTAAGAAAAGTGTACATCCATCCCTAAACTGCTGCAGATTAAGAAGTGCTTAATAGCAGTTCTACAGGTAGTGGAGCAGTACAGGCTAGGCATGGTTTGTGAAGTACTCCTCCCCCTGCTGAATTCCTTACTCCAGAGCCTGCTGGTATCAATAGAGCAGATGTATTGTTTACCTCAGCTATAGCTTTTTCCCTCACCCACTGCACTGCTTGAGAGACCTTCCTAACTCCTACTATTCCTAACAGTTTAAGAAGGAATCTGCACTATTTAGTGACTTCTTAGGATGTCTGTAAGACAGTTCTGCATGGATTTCTAAAAACCTACTAATATTTTGTCTCACACACGCTTGATAAATGTCCCCAAAGAGTTTAACTTACCTGGGGCTTCTACAGGCCCCCTGCAGACATCCTGTGCTTGCACTGGGACAAAACGATCCTTGCTCCCGCTGACGTCGTCGGGAGCTTCCTGTGCAGGCGCAGTACACATACTGCAAGAAGCTCCCGGCGACATCAGAGGGAGTGAGGGCGAACGGGCACAGGACATCTTCGGGGGCCGATAGAAGCCCCAGGTTAGTTAAACTCTTTTTTGGTAGCTTTGTCTCAGGTTAAGTATCCATTAAGCCTGATATGCAAAGGAAAAAAGAAAAGAACACAATATTTCTTTATTTAAAAACTTATGCAGGGTCAAACAGGTTAAAAGTCTAAAGCTGGGTACACAAGTTACGTTTTTCCTTGCAATAGATTAAAAAGATAGATAAAATCCGTCATGTCCGATATTGCTCCCTATCGTTTCTGCACGTGATTTCTCATAGTGGTGAATGGAAAAAGATAAGAAAAACGAATGAAGATAAGAGAATAGAGCATAAAATCGAGTGTGGAATCGTGACGAAAAAACGATCGGGTCGCAAAATCGCAGAAAAAAACGTAACGTGTGTACCCAGCATTAGGGGATGGAGGTGAGGAAAAGGGCTGTAAGAAAAGTTATGAATTCAGTGCAAATATGAGCCATAATGTCACGGTACAAAACACCAGAAAAATAAATATGTATGGTAAGTTGTTACAAAAAACGCTGATAAACAATTATCTAGAAGAAATGGATTTCACATAAAATTGACATTAAAGAGACTCTGTAACAAAATTTTCAGCCTTAGTTCTTCTATCCTATAAGTTCCTTTGCCTGTTCTAATGTACTCTGGCTTACTGCAGCCTTTCCTAATTGCACAGTGGCTGTGTTATCTCTGTTATATGATCTAATCTGTTTTCTTCTGTCGGCTCTGTCCGGTTAAGGCTGGAATGTGTGGAATGTGCAGGGCTGCTTGTGATTGGATAGAAGCGATACACACCCTCTGCAGGCCCCCTGCAGGCTCTGTATGACTCACACACTCTGCTTATGTGAGCCTATCACAAGCTGGTTAGATTGTTTGCAAACACTGCCTAAAACTGTTAATTGCAAGCCAGGATTGCAGCAGGAAGTGGCAGAAACAGCACAAAGGGGCCCAGGAGAACATAATGAATAGAATGGTATGCTTTTTGCTGTAAACATTTTAGAGTACAGATTCTCTTTAAGTGCTAGAGTGCAAAAATGATTTATTTAACAAATACAAAGAAGCACTGTGACACACATAGGCAAACTGGGCAGGAATTACATGCAAAGAATAATCAATCTCAAGAATTAGTAAAGTGACTACTTTATGTTGTATACAGTGGGATGCGAAAGTTTGGGCAACCTTGTTAATTGTCATGATTTTCCTGTATAAATCGTTGGTTGTTACGATAAAAAATGTCAGTTAAATATATCATATAGGAGACACACACAGTGATATTTTAGAAGTGAAATTACGTTTATTGGATTTACAGAAAGTGCGCAATAATTGTTTAAGTAAAATTAGTCAGGTGCATAAATTTGGGCACTGTTGTCCTTTTATTGATTCCAAAACCTTTAGAACTAATTATTGGAACTCAAATTGGCTTGGTAAGCTCAGTGACACTTGACCTACGATTTATACAGGAAAATCATGTTGATTAACAAGGTTGCCCAAACTTTCGCATCCCACTGTATAAGTGGGATGCACTAACTTGCACTCTTGCCTTGCAGCGCTGGGTCCCCGGGTTGAAATCCCAGCCAGGGCACTATCAGAAAGAGGTGCGGAAATTGTGTTGCTGATTACAGATCAATATCATTAAGGGGCAACTTGACTTTTGTGAAAATAGTTGTTAATGCATATATCAGTGGTACACAAATAATGTTACGCTATTATAAACTACCATTCTATCTAAGTCTGCAGTGGCTCTAACTTTCTAACACAAGTGAAGAGTTCAAACTGAACTCACTGGAAACCATGGTAACAGTATACCGATTTTTACTATAATCTTCCCATAGTATTTGTCATTCTGAGCTCTTGGCTTAGTATTTACTCATCAGTCTGCACTTACAATGAAGCATAATTTCCACCATCTCAGTGTTTAGGCTTATTGTACTCATTATGTTACAGAGTTAAAGGGATACTGTAGGGGGGTCGGGAAAATGAGTTGAAGTTACCCGGGGCTTCTAACGGTCCCCCACAGACATCCTGTACCCGCGCAGCCACTCCCCAATGCTCCGGCCCCGCCTCCGGTTCACTTCTGGAATTTCAGACTTTAAAGTCGGAAAACCACTGCACCTGCATTGCCATGTCCTCACTCCCGCTGATGGCACCAGGAGCGTACTGCGCAGGCCCAGTATGGTCTTTGCCTGCGCAGTACGCTCCTGGTGACGTCAGCGGGAGCGAGGACACGGCAACGCAGATGCAGTGGTTTTCAGACTTTAAAGTCTGAAATTCCAGAAGTGAACCGGAGGCGGAGCCGGAGCATCGGTGAGTGGCTGCACGGGCACAGGATGGATGCGGCGGACCATTAGAAGCTCCGGGTAACTTCAACTCATTTTCCCCCGACCCCCCTACAGTATCCCTTTAAAGACAGTGCATAGCAAGTTCTCTTGAGACCTTCCCACATATCTTGGAAGGTCTAACTGGGGATGGTAAACTTAACACTTAGCATATGATGATTTAAACAGAACAGATTCAATATTATTTATGAATAGAGAGATGTTTTGTTAATTTTATAATGCAAGCATAACAGATCTTGGAGTCTTTGCATACATTTTTTTCCCCTACATTACTCTGTCCTTCTGTGCTATAAATCCAGACATAAGTCCAGCAACCTGCGGCCTCCACTGCAGAAATGTGCAGCTGCAGGAGCATCAGCTCCAATAGTTATTCATGAAACTGCGCATATTCATTCACTGGACCCACATTTGCCCTATTTCCCTCAAATAAAGCCCTGCGGAGCATTTTTGCACAATTGGAGATGGTCAATGAGGTGCAAATAATTCTGCCATCCATGCCATTTCTATGTGAAAATGAGCCTAGTCAAATGCACTTCCTTTCTATTTGATCGTTCCAATTACAAAATATATAACACTTGTATGAAATAGTATGTGAGACAGAATTCTTTGCATGTCACTGACCATCTCTTAACATAATTAGATATACCAGGAATTCAATGTTTATATTGGAATGATCCCATTTCAATTGTAAGGTGTAGCATTGTACTGCAACACAGGGCCTAAGGACCCTTTCACACTTAACGCGGTACGTTCCATCGCGTCGCACAAAAACGCTGCCTCCCGTCGCAGAAGCAGTGATGGCCCTATGGGCTTTATTGATCGCAGTGCAGCAGGTCCTATAGTGGCGATGCAAGAGCTGCAGTGCGTTGTGCGCGGTTAACCCAGACGTGAGGCATGATTTCATTGTAAAGTATGCCATACTGTATGGTCGCACTGTAACAGTAACATGTGCTGTGACCTTTCAGGACCATTGTGGAACAATCACAACAACGCATCCGAGTGAATGAAGTGTGAAAGGGGCCTAAATGTCTGCGCTACAGGAAAAGGCTGATGTACAGGCTCCTTTATCACATACTTTAAAGGGACTCTAAAAAGAAGAAATAAATGGAATCTGGACTTACCTGGGGCTTCCTCCAGCCCCCCGTAGCCCATGAGGTTCCTCGGCATTCTCTGGGTCCACTCCATGGTTCCGCTGGCGGCTCCGTAAACTCAGCGACTTTAGCTGAAGTCGCTCATGCGTGGGCCATCCGTGCAACTGGTGAGTCACCACGCCGGTTAGCGTAAGCGTCCTGCGCAGTTTGGTATTTCAAGAACCTCGCATGCGTAGGACCTTTACGGCGACTGGAACGGTAATGTGCGGGTTGCGCGGACGGAGATAACGGAGCCGCCAGCAGGACCATGGAGGGAACTCAGAGGACGCCGAGGGACCTTGTCGGCTACAGGGGGCTGAAGGAAGCTCCAGGTACGTCCAGATTCCATTTATTTCTTCTGTTCAGGGTCCCTTTAAAAATGATGTCATCAGCAAATTAAGGATCTTATGCATAGATAAAACAAGCTCAGCGACTGATTGCCTTCACAGGGCTAAAAAAAACTGTGCGTGGAATTAGGCTTTATAAAGCTAAACCATTGACCACCTTCTACGAATTAATAAAGAAACACTTACTTTATCTTTTTTCCACAAATATTCTATTGTCTTATGACCATGCTATACAAGCAGCTGCCAGCAGTGGCCAAGGTGACAGAAGCACTGCTGATTGCCATAGCAACTGATAAACATCACAGCCAGAAGGAACCTAAAGTGCAAACACGGCAATCCCTTTCCAGATAGATTCAACAGATTGGATCAGGCTCCAGATCTGTTCCCATGGGAGATGTATTGGTACAACTTCAGATTTTGTAATCAGCAAGCAATAGTATCTTATATAATTTCAAATTGATGCCCCCCCCCCCCCCCCCCCCCACTCCAAATGAAACCTGTCAGGATTCTCAGTCTTTTTATACATTCCCAGCCTACAACAAACAAAGGTCTTTATTACTGATTTAGGACTTTGTTCCAACCCTCTGTCTGCTGATTGTTGTAGGATAGTATAGCACATAAAATTGATGTTAGTGAACTAAAACAATCATGCAGCTATTTGGGTCAGAACACCTGATCGGCATGCTTGTTCATGGTCTGCGGCTTTAAGTATTAGTGGCAGAGAATCGCAGGACAGCCAGGCAATTTGCATTGTTCAATTAAAAGGAAATAAATGTCAACTTCCATATTCCTCTCACTTCAGATGTCCTTTAATATTACTTTGTGCTGTTTAACAGGGCCGCCGCACCCCCTTTAGAACCTGCTCTTGTCGATTTGGGTTCTCCAAAAACACCTCAATTGCCAGCGGAGGCCCTAGTAAATCTTAATAAAAGAAAAAAATAAATATAACAGCAGGGCTAATGCTGAGGCATCCAGCCCACCACTGCTTTTTAGGTAGTAGACAAGACAAGACGCAGTCCTGGCCTACTCAGAGCTGCAGCCACTAGGGTGCACTCTATTGGCAGTAGCAGTGTTAGGTAGTCGTGCCCAAGGTCTCCTTACTGAATGGGTACTGGCTTACTGAACAGGAAAAGCCAAGGTTTGAACTCTGGTCTCCTGTGTCAGAGGCAGAGCCCTTAACCAATAAACTATCCAGCCACTAGGCGGGTAGGCAGCCTCCTCCCTCACACAGCAATCATTTGTACTGAATTAGGATTTGCTGCTAGTAAATGTAAACGTGTCAAGGGGTACATGGGGAAATGTTATGCACACCAGAGAGTATATTGCCTATATTAAATAGGACCAGAAATATGGTTGTACAATGTGTAACTATATCTCTGTTGTATTGTGCATTTACTTCATCAAAATTAAAGGACACTGTAGTCCAAATTGATAAATGCCACAACGTTCTTCCTGTTTTACTGCAATTTGGACAGCACTGGAGAAATGCTGTGTAGTGTGGTTCAGAAAAACTAGACATGGGACGAATCTCAAATTTTCCCAAAACTTAATTCAAATCTGAATCCTAAAAGGTTCTTAAATTTCTTGAACCTCTCAGATGTAGAATCTTATAAATCCTGTTCATAATAAATTATTTGATCTATGTAAAAAACTTAGAGAAGTTTGAACTCTTCCGTTTTATTCAGAATAAAGAGTTGTAACTTCTAATAACTTCTCTAACACACAGAAAATAAATCTTAAAAGACACCTGAAGTTAGCGGGATATGGAGGTTCTTTTCCTAAACAATACCAGTTACCTGGCTGTTAAGCCTATCCGCTTCCTCTAAAACTTTAGCCATAATTGGCTTCCCCCTAAACTGATTGTGAGCCCCTCTGAGTGACAGTGACAAGACTATATACTCTGCAAAGATGTCAGTGTGTCAGATGTCAGTCTGTCTCTGTGTTTGTGTTTATATAGGCTAAAGCACATCTGAACTGTGCACAAAACTGGGGATTTTAACCTACCTAGGACTTCTTCCTTTCCCCGTAGTCCAGCAGATCCCTGGTGCCCACTGGGTCCCCTCCTGTCTCCCGCTGTGAGCTCTGAAATTATTGGGGTCTGGAGCTCCACTGTGCATGCACTGCTCCGCCCACACACACTCCCTGATCCACTCTCAATGCTGGGAGTGTTCTACATGTGGGCCTTTCATTCTATTAAAAACGGTGCATGTGTAGATGCATCCTGACGATGGAAGCATGAGTATGGAGCGCGCACAGTCGGGACCTTGCATGTGCAGTCGCCCCAACTGGATCTCCAGTCACATTAATTTCAGAGCTGACAGCAGGAGAACAGAAAGGAACCATAGGACGTTGAGGGACCTGCCAGACTAAGGGGGTTGAATAAAGACGCAGGTAAGTTTACATACAAATCTTTACTTCCCGCTCAGGTGTGCTTTAAGAAAATAATATTCAGCCCCTGAAATATACCGTAATAGGAGAATCCCATATTTTTCACTGTTTGTTTGTACTGCCACTTAAGGTACCCATCAATGATACAATATTGGTTGTATGATCTTACCAAACCTATGTAGTAGATGTACCAAGTGGTAAGATTGTACAATCAAGATTGTAACTATACGCTACAGTGGAAGTTGGTAGGCAAAGACAAAGGTTTTCAGGATTTAAAGTCCTAGGTGTTCTCTCCCTGAAAGGAAATTAGGTAAAAGTGTTAATAGACTTCATTAGATTTCACTAGATCCGCAATGATTCCACTTTTTCAGACCAGGCCTTTTAAAAGCTTACTGCAGTGCTGAATTGTAAATCCTGCTCACAACGTTAAAAATATGTCACCTTTTAACCGCAGCTTTGGCTGTAAACAGCTGCAAAGTGTACAGTGAATGAACAGGGGCTGAGGCAAGCTTGACATGGATGAAAGAATGGAGTGCAGAGTCTTTCATGTCCACAGGAAATGTGATCTCTGGTCTCGCCTCTCACTGTGTTCTAGAGTTTCACTATTTCCCCGTGTATGAAGAAAGCACCATTACAGTCTGCTGAAAGCATCGACACAACACAGAATGGGTTTTGCAGATTAGCGTGTTTATTTTGTACAACTTCCTTCTGCGGAGATACATTTTATTTCTCCCTGTCTGGAAACTCTCTCTGAGGGGAAGTGCTGTGTAAAACTCAAGCATCCTTAAAGCGGTGGGGGGCTAGAAGGATGGACTCATGCAGGGCTGAGCCTTATATAGAGAGGTCACAGTGCATCCTTCAGTGATGACTTGCTCTCCTACCACCAGACAGAGCACAAGGATGCCTACCAGGATAATAGAGGGATAATGTACCATCCAGGCACTTTACGTATATGGAGAGTGCACAGGAGGAGGCAGTGGCGTAGCTAAGGAGCTGTGGGCCCCGGTGCAAGTTTTACATGGGGCCCCCCCAAGCACTCTATACATAACAATTGATACGGCGCACCAAAACCTGCTAAGGACAACCACAGTGTCAGAGTTGCAAGAAGGGAATGGGGAACAGTTTGTTAATGATTACTACTATTCAAAGCATCTATAGAAGTGATTATTACCAGCACAGGACCAACAGAGAGGTAATACTGTGATAGATGGTGGACACTTCGGGGCCCCTCTGGCCCAAGGGCCCCGATGCGGTCGCTACCTCTGCACCCCCTATTGCTACGCCCCTGGGAGGAGGCAATACTGGATGTAAATTCCCTACCTATCAGAAAGAAAACTCCATTAACAATCTCCTTGTGGCCCACATTGTCACTTTTTGTACAAAGTTTAATATTAGAATCCATTTATGTAGCGCCAATACTTTCTTCCTCTGTGCTTCAAGAGGAACATCAAAGAAGTCACATCACTCACTATTCCTAAATCTATGCACTAGGCCAATATTTCTCATTATTACAGCATGCACCCTATTATGAAATGCAGTGTTCACCAAGTACCCCCTGCTGTGGGTAACATCACTTCAGGTATCACTTGTTACATTTGTATTTGTTAAGCATACTCCAAACAGAAAGAATTTGCAAACTTTTGTTTTTGTTAGCATTTTAGTAAGGGGGCTTTTAGGACCATTGTAGTCCCTTACACACTCCAATAAGTTCTGGTTCACCATGAGATTGCTGGTTAGTCTGTACCTTTAGGCATACTCCTGTAACGATCGGTGTAACACAGAGAGGATCTGATTACCGGTGATCTGCAGTATCACCGATAATCAGATATATCTCTAACCTCTGGACACCTGAGTAATGAGAGTGTTTGGTGTAACAGGAATACTCTGAGCAAGGCACCTGAGGAGCAGGTGCCGAACAGTAAGGAGTACTGTACAGAAACACGTTCCTTCCGCAAGCTTGAGCCTCTCCCGAGGGAGGGGTCAGACTAAGAGGAGGAATGTAACGATCGGTGTAACACAGAGAGGGTCTGATTACCGGTGAACTTCAGTATCAACGAGAATACAGAATATACCCGATTATTGGTGATCTGCAGTATCACCGATAATCAGATATATATACTAACCTCTGGACACCAGAGATAACAAGTGAGTGTTTAGATGCAACAGTATACTTTGAGTACTTATACAGAAGTATGTTCCTTCCGATGGCCTAGACTCTCCCGGGGGAGGAGCTAGGCTGAGTGTAGGAAGGACAGAGCGTGAGTGACACCAGAGGGAGAGGGTGTCACTAACAGATCTGGGAACTGCCTCTAACAGTAAGGCCAGTTCTCGAGGTCGGCAAGCCAGGTCGTTAACACACAGTCTGATAAGGTACAGATTCAGGAGACAGATACGGAATCCAATAAACAGACAGGGTTTGGCAACGGAGTATCAGAATAGCAAAGTACAGAATCAGGAGGCAAATACAGAGTCCAGGAACGAGCAGAGTTTGGTAACAGGATATCAGAAATAGCAAGGTACAGAATCAGAGTTCAGAGGAATAGTCAGGCAGGCAGAAGGTCATAACAAATAATACAGATCAATATTCCTAATGCTAAGAGGTGAGTTCCTTGATCATCAACACCTTTGGAAACTATGCTAGAACACAGATACAGACAAGGTCTGAGTGCTACCACGTAGTGATCGCAACGGCAGACACCAGAGAAATGACCAGCATCCAGTATATATACTACAGCGCTCACCAGCGCCACCCCTAAGTGCTGGACCAATGGAAGGTGGTGAAAATGTCAGCTGACCCGCTTGGTCAGCTGACTCTTCTCTGGCTGTCATATAAGCTCTGCCTCTCAGCGCGCGCGCGTCCTTCTGAACCTGTGTGGACTAGCAGTCCCAGCCACACCAGATATGTCTTGCAATGTACCCGCTGATTCAGGCGCGGGGGCCACCGCCCCGCTCTCCAAGCAAGCGGCGGTCTCCCCGCATCCAACCACAATGTCAGCCGCTTTGCCATGCGTGCAATCCGCTGCATCCATCGCGGACTCCACCGCTCTGCCCATGCGGCGGTTCCTTCGCCTTGTGCCGCCATGTTAGACGCGGAAACAGCCGCCTCACTCTGAGCCCTTGTGGCGGCTTTTCCGCGTCTCCTCACAAGGAAGGACAGAGTGTGAGTGACACCAAGGAAGGATGTCACTCCCAGGTCTGTGAGCTATCTCTAGACTGAGGAGATAGCTCTCGAGGTCGGACAAGCCGGGTCGGCAACAGACAGACAGATCAGGGACAGAGACAGATTCGGAATCCTAAGACAAGCAGAGTTCAGTAACAGAGTATCAGATATAGCGAAGTACCTAATCAGAGATCAGAAGAGAAGTCAGGAAAGCAGAAGGTCATAACAAATAATCAACAATGCCTAGTCTTGGGTGTGAGCTCCTTGATCATCAACACCCTGGAACTAGTCTGAGAATAACTAGATTGTAAACTAATTCCTAGTCTGAGGTGTGAGGTCCCTGTTCATCAACACCTAGGAACTGGTCTAGATAATAACACAGATAATATACAGTTTTCCCTAGACTGAGGTGTGAGGTCCTTGATCATCAACACCTAGGAACTGGTCTAGATAAATACACAGATATTATATCACAGATACTGACAAGGTCTGAGTGCTACCACGTAGTGATCGCAACGCCAGACACCAGAGAAATGACCAGCACCCAGTATATATACACCAGCGCTCTCCAGCGCCTCTCAGCGCGCGCGCGCTTCATTCTGAACCTGTGTGGACTATCAGTCCCAGCCACACCAGACATGTGTTGTAATGCATCTGTTGGTTTGAACGCGGGGCCAGCCACACCGCTGTCAGAGCATGCGGCGGTTTCCCCGCGTTCGGCCATACTGCTAGTGGCAAGCTCATGCGTGCAAACCTCCGCGTCGGGCGCGGAATCCGCCGCCATGTTCACTGGGCATGCGGCGGTTTCTCCGCGCTCTGTCAGGCTTGTGGATGCAGGCCCATGCGCGCAAGCTGTCATGTTGAACACGGAATCAGCCGCCTTACTCTGAATACTTGCGGCGGCTTTTCCGCGTTTTCTCACAACTCCATAATTCAGTATTTGTAAAAACAAAACAGAGGACACCAAGAGCCCAATAGTGCAATATTGTCTGGTAAGCTCAATATATAATGTAAAGTCAAAGGTTCTTATACTCACAAAGGTGGGTTACCATCAGGTAACCACTTGACAGGCAGGTGGGGAGTATTAGTACCTGACCCCACTCAGGTATAAAAGTCGCTCTCTGTAGATAGGAAAATGGGGAAAGAACCCCTCCACCAGGGGTGGACTTAATCGTGCTGTAATATGTACGAACAGAGGCGCCAAGCAGAGTAAAACAATGTTCTAAAAATGATAAAAAGAGGGAAGTCGAGGTGGACTTACCTCCCTCTGGTAGTGGACATATACTCAAATGCAGAGTAAAAAATATACAATTTATTCACAGCTCCATAAAATCGCAACGCGTTTCGCGGTCAACAATCCCGCTTCATCAGGCAGTACAGGAGCATATAAAACTGGTTCAGGTCCATAAAGCGTGTGAGCGCCTCTGTGAAAACTGGTTCAGGTCCATAAAGCGCGTGAGCGCCTCTGTATGAATACGTTTCTAACATACCCTTAATTAACTAAAACAAATGTATTTAGGTTTGTTTAGGTGTGATCCTTAATTTTTTAATCAAAAATTATCACACTAAACTGACGTCAACAATATTAATTAGTTATAACTAGTCACAAGTAGTCAACGTACTTTAAGTACCCTATGGAGTATTCTCATCATGTTTTAAAAGCCCAAGCAAGAGGAAATGTTTCTGGATGCATTTCCCTGCAGCGTTTATACTACATGGTATAAGGTGCTTGCCAGCCAACCAGAAGACAATATGGATGTTGTAGGCCACACTTGAGGCTACTTTCCCACTTATTGCGTCGCGTCGGGGTTACACTTCACCACTGCAGCTCGTTGCGAGGGCAATGTAAGCCTATGGGTACTTACACACTACAGCGACACGGTGCAATGCAATGGAAGTAGTGAAATTGACGCAAAGAAGTCACAAACTCTGCAGTGCGTTGTTGCATGATCCATGCCTACTACACAGATTGTGCAGCAATACAAAATAATGGATGGATAATTTGAGATAAATAAGAAAGTGTATGGAGCAGATAGCCTATGTAAAGCTTTGTATGATAGTGTTAGGAGGTGGAACTGAAACCTTTGGGTAATTGGTAGCCAATGGAGGGATTGGCAGAGAGGGACAGCATCAGAGGAGCGGGAGAAGAGGTGGATGAGATGAGCAGCAGAGTTCAGTAGAGGATGGAGATGTGCCAGTATGTTTTTTGGTAGGCCGCAGAGTAGGGTGTGACAGCAGTCAAGATGAGATATGATCAGAGCATGTACAAGATTTTAGTAGCCTCTTGTGTAAGGAAGAGACAAATTCTTATGCAGCTTTACTATTTCTACTGTTTTTTGGCCAGATGTCTTGTCAACTTTTCGTCTAATAGCTTTGGAATCCACTGATCCCTGCAAATGCTGTTCTTATTATAATAATAATGTTAACATTTGTACAGCACTTTTCTCCTCTCAGTCTAAATGATTGGGAGCTGTAACCACTAAGGGTGCACTAAGTTGGCTACTGGTGGCATTTTAGAGACATTTGCGTTTTGCCAATGATTGGGAAAGCACAATGGCAGTGGAACCCTACAAGGATGATTTAACTGCAGTACTTGTGTTTGGCAATTGCGATCGGGCTGCAGCATTTTTGGAGTGATTTCAGAGCGATCACATTGTAGGAATGCAGGCCCAAATCACGATTGCTCCAAATCGCCGCTAAGTGGGTCCCAGGCCTCACTAAACAGGTGACTGTCTCCAGCCAGGATTCAAGCCCTGGTCTCCTATGTCAAAGGTAATGTCTTTAACCAGTACACGTCAAAAAACTGCTTTCCATTTAAATTAATACTACAATACAATGGCAATGCAAAAGACCTTTTGAGGATAATTCGAAGTAGATTACAAAACAAACTATACCTTAAAACAATCTGCAAACACTGAAGTCATTGAAGGGATTGTTTTTTTTAATGCACTATCCAATTGTATTTTTCCATTTCCTCATTTTTTACTACAGCCATCGAAAGTAGTTTGAGTGCCTATTTTTCGCAGTTGGTGCTATTCTGATTAAAAGCATACAGCTCACAACAAAAGCATGAATTTCACAGTGTTTCTTTCCTCCATTACCAAATCATGTAAGTATTTTGTGAGTTATAATTGCTTCCATCTCACCACCGGGCATTACCATTACCCCTAATGCATTTTTACAGGACATTTATGCACCAGTGGCATATTAAGAGCTTGTACAGAATGTCAATGAGCCATTTCATGCAGACACAGCTCATATCCCACCACTTGTAAGCACACTCTATAAAACATGCATAGTTCACCTCTGTCCTTAGTGAAATGTGTGCTGTGTGTCAATGGACCGCACTGACTCTTCGGCTATGATTGGTCCCAATGACTCTCTCCAGTGGACCATGTCTGCCAAGAAAACATCATATCCTTGCAAAATGTTTGCAAGTTTTAATTTTAAAAACTATGCCAATACATTTTAGTTGAAGAATCCGTTTTAAATATTAAAGGATATCTTACATTACAAAAAGTTCAGCTGTCTGCTCAAGAAAGTCCTATATACAATATTATTTGAGGGACTTGGAGCAGACATCTGAGTAAGGTGGTTGCCATCCTTAGACATGACAAGTAGGAGTCAGGTAACATCACCACATCTGAAACAATGACAAACAGTGATGTTACCTGGCGGCAGAATTTACCGCCTTCAGCCTCCTGTGGAAAGGTGGCCTAACTATTTGTTTTTTATGTAAGGTTTCATTGACCAATAAAAAAAATGTAAGCTCATTTTGCTTAAAGGGAAGGTCCAAGCAAAAAAAAAAAAATGAGATTCACTTACCTGGGGCTTCTACCAGCCCCATGCAGCCATCCTGTGCCCTCGTAGTCACTCACTGCTGCTCCAGTCCCCCGCTGGCAGCTTTCTGACCTCGGAGGTCAGGGCCAAATTGCGTACATTTTTACACATTCCCGCTAGTGCAGGAACATTAACACATACATTTTTACGCGTTAGTGGTGCGTTAGTGGTGAAACGCGTAAATTTTTGTTCCTGCACTAGCTGGAATGCGTAAAAATGTATGCAATGTGGCCCTGACCTCCGAGGTCAGAAAGCTGCCAGCGGGGAACTGGAGCAGCAGTGAGTGACTACGAGGGCACGGGATGGCTACATGGGGCTGGTAGAAGCCCCAGCTAAGTGAATCTCATTTTTTTTTTTTGCTTGAACCTTCCCTTTAAGGTGGCCACGCAATGATCGATTTTGATGTTTGATCAAAATAAATTTGATTCTTTTTTAGAATCTGCCCACAAAATGTTGACAAGCTTTTTTCAATGAGGGTAACTTCTGATTATGAATTTTATCGTGATTGGTCTAAATTGCTCGAATTTAATTCAGGGTCACTTTAGGATCTCTGTGTACAGAGGTTACTTTTTACACCTCCAGTTATGAAGAATAAATTATCATTACATCTACGGTAGACAGTATGAAGCCTGGGGAAGGGTGAGTGGATGAATTACCAATATGAACATACATTTAGATGTTCCCTCTGTACATTTAATCTGACAGAGTGGATCATTGGTTAAATGTCTTCTAAAATGCTTTAGGAGCTTAGCTTAAGTGAATCTAAAGCATGATTTGAAGTATAAGTTACTTACCTCAGTAGAGGGAAGCCTTATCAATCTAACCAATTGGCTGGGTCCCTGTAAATATATCCGACAAGGGCTTGTCGGATATTGTCTCATTACCACACTCCCATCTAAGTACAAGCACAACCGTTCTGGGCATGCACGAGTATGGTCTGTACATGCCCAGCAGCACAAAGCCACTCGTGTATTGCATTTTTCCTCTATGCACAAGCTGCTTTGCGGTTCTGGGAATGTGAGCATCATACTTGTGCATGTGCAGTACAGTCATGCTCATACCGCGATGGAAGCGGATGGAAGCGGTACCACAAATAGAAGAGATAGACCCTACTCCACAAGTAAACACATGCTTAGCTGAGCTTCAGGAGTGGATGAATAATAATTGGCTAGAACTTAATGCTGACAAAACTGAGGTTCTTGTTATCGAGGGCCAGGGCTCAGCAGCAAAGCAGCCCCAGTCTCAACCAACACCGCTAAGGATAGGGAGCTCAGACCTGAACAACTCAGACTCTGTGCGCAGCCTGGGAGTACTGATTGATGGGAAATTAAGCTTCAGGAATCAAATCTCAGCTGTTGTGAGCTGTTTCATCTAAGGAATATTGCAAGGATTAAACACCTAATTCCTTCAGAGGATCTTCCAACCCTAGTTCATGCCTTCGTCACATGAAGGTTAAGGCTCATACACACGTGGTACGGCTGTCGGCGCAACCACGTGGCACGCGCGTGTTGCGGCGAGAGGTCGCCCCTGTGTATGACGCGCACGCCCAGAACCGTCGCCCATCGGAGCTGTCGCCAGGCGATTGACATGTTCAATTGCCGGCTACAGCTGTCGCCGTAACTTTGCCGCAACTGTAGCTAGTCCGCGTGTGTATGCGGACTAGCGACAGTAACCAATAGGGAATCCACGGAGCTTCCGGCGGGGGGGAGGAACGTCGGCGACAGCTTCCGTCGCATCAGTAATCCCTCTTCCGCCATGTGTATGCGGAGGGACCCGGCGATGAGCTGTCGCCGATCTATCGCGCACACGCTCCCGTGTGCTAGCGACCAGCTACATTTGTAGCTCATGTGTACCAGCCATTATTTAGTGTTAAGTGCCATGCAACACTAGATGGTACAGATGGCTTGTTGGTGGATGGCCACCATGTACCAACAAGGCTGCAACATCAACAAGGAGGTGGAAGAGTCATGTTTTGGGCCAGAATAATGGGAGAGATGGTCGGCACCTTTAGAGTCCATGAAGGTGTGAAAATGACCTGTAAAAAGTATGTAGAGTTTCAGACTGGTGACTTTCTTCCATGGTACAAAAAGAAGAACTGTGCTTTCCATGACAAAATCACCTTCATGCATGAAAATGCACCATCTCATACTGCAAGGTATACCTCTGCAACGATGGCTGCTTTTGGCATAAAAGGAGATGAGGCCCGAGAGCTTTTGGACATCCTCAAGCTAAAGATCTATGAGGGTGGGAGGCAGTTTACATCCAAACAGCAGTTCTGGGCGGCTATTCAAACATCCTTCAAAGAAAATTCAAGCAGAAACTCTCCAAAAACTCACAAGTTCAATGGATGTAAGAATTGTGAAGCTGATATCAAGTAAGAAGTCCTATATTAATTCAGTATGTTTTTGATTAAAATAGCTTTTGGTTTCAGTAATCATGACTCCTTAATGCTGCAAATTCCAACACATTTTGAAACTCTGTTGTGCGTAATAATTTGGAACAATGCATTTTAAGTGTTTTATTTTTGAAAACATACCATTAGGAGGTTTGTAAAGTAACATTCAAATTATACTCTAAAGGTGCCCATACACTCGTCAGATTGGCAGCAGATAGATAAGAAATGCATCTGATGATCTATCTGATGCGTTTTTAGAACATTTTTTACCAGGATAGAATTCCAATAGATTTCAGTTTGAAATCTACTGAAATTCGATCTGATGGCATTTTTTTGCCATCAGATTTCCATTAAGGCCAATGCAAACTGATAAGCAATCTCATCAGATCGACCTAAATTTTCCACCCTGCAAGTTCGATGGAAATCCATCGAAATCGATCGAAATCGGCCGTCGATCGGTCGATTGGCCAACCGATTTGCAATCGATCGATCGATCGATCGATCGGGATCGATCGGTCGGCCAGAAAATCGGCTGAGTGTATGGGCTGCTTAATGGTTGATGACCCAAAAATTATGCAGACTGACACTTGCATCAACTATTTAGAAAAAAAATTCAGAGAAAAATACAATTTGCATAATTATTTAGAACAATGTGTATTTTCACTAGATGTAACATGATATGGATCAATGAGAACATTCACAGGCAACAGAGAGGATGAAAACAAGCAGGAGTTTCCTGGTTTTCCTGGAAAAGCCTTTAAAGAGGATTTGAGACTTGACTGACAAATTCCTATATGTTTAGGAGTTGTCCTTGTGCTACAGAAGAGTCATGAGTACCGCCCCACAACCAGAAGCTGCATATAAATGCTCACCAGTAACACCATTTGTTATCAAATTCTGATATTGTGCTGCTACAATAATACACAACTTAACATAAGCAAGTCTACTGATTAACATGTGCTGTCAGTTCTAATGCATATTTGCATTACATTAAACTAACAGAAACATGCATTGTCACAGGATTTGTCACCGAGTGAGCAGTCATTGCATCACCTTCCTACACATACAGTACTACTTGCACTACAAGCAGATGTTGTCTCAGATTCCCTCCACGGAGTTGTTCTGGGTAACGTGGCAAAGACAGGAAACAAAACAATAAAAGCCCATTCCCAGTATGCAATCTTTACTGTACATTTTCCGTTGAACTTGAGCTGTACGCAGGCTAGATGCTCAGTCAAAACACAGCTGAACAACTATCTTGGAGGATTGTCTAGCATGTGTGAGGCTTTATAATGTAAGTAAAATACATTTGCATTTTGAATGGAGGAGTGTCAATTTGCATTGGTAATTTGTTGGGAAACTTTAGTTTTTCACTAGAACCAATCAAAAACAACCAATACTTTTCTAATTGAAAATTGGTTGGAGAATATCAATTATCCTACCAGCTTGCACCACTTGATGTGGATCGGAGTTCAGCAGAAATCTTGCTGTTCCATTATCCCCTATGTTTCTACCCATGCTTAATTAATAAAAAAAACTTCCTTTCCCGATCCAGGTTCATTCAGTTTTTTTTTTTACAAATTGATCAAGGAAGACCCTGGTTGTTTTATAGATTTTATTTTAAATCAATGCTTCTATGAACTTATTGTCTAATACATTTATTTAAAATAATGCATGGAGTGCATTTTTTCATGGGTCTGATTCTGTGTTTTTGGGGGTTTTGTCTTTTGATTTCTTTTCTGCAGTTTAGGCCCCGTTCACACTGCACGCGTTTCCTTCCGCGTTCCGGGAACGTGTGCAGAAGGCCGACACGCACGACATCAGACAGTGCATTAGTTCTCTGTCTGATGTTCACACTGCATACGTTCCGGACCTATGCGGTCCGGGAACACATGCTGCACGTATTTTTTCCCAAAACGCGCGGCTGTCCCATTCACTTTCAGTGAATGGGATCAGCCACACAACGCATACAAACGTGGATGGCGTTGCGTTCCGAACGCACGACCCGTCCGCATTTGGTAATGTGAACAAAGCCTTAGCATTTTTGTGTGCATTTTTATGTGATTTTTCCTTGCATATCAATGAAGAGACTTTACATAAGAATGTATCTAATGAACTTCAAAATTGGATGGGATTTTTCGCAAAACAAATGTGATTTTTCTGTGTTTCCATAGACAACGCAATTTAAAAACACAAAATAATTGCAAAAAGGAAAAGGAAAAAAAAAACAAGAACCCGCAGGTCAAATGCAAGACCATTGAAATACACTAGCTGAGCAATAAACAGGAAATCGCATTTCCACACGACGCACGCCTATTCAGATAAAAGTGAACGGGGCCTAACTGAATGCCCTTGGAGAGTTAATTCTTGATTGGCAGCCATGAACAACCAGACCTTAGTCTTCATCCAGATTTTATGTATTAGGCTTATTTTTTTCTGTACAGTTTATGGCCTGCAAAGCAGCTGGACAGGAGTGGAAAGTGCATATCTCCCCTCAATAACTACCATATGTGCTCCGACTGAGGATGATCATCCTTCCAGAACTGTCAGCTTCAATGGCGACAGGAGAATTTCTCTGTCCATTTATATGCGCTTCCACCTGCTGCTTGCAGACAATTCTCCATGATGGCTCCATTCCTATCATCTGTTTTCTTTATAGGTATTTGAATTGAACAATAATGACCATTTCATGTCTGGGAAGGCTGGCTGTTTGTTTACAACCAAATAAAAATTTGATTAAAGTGAGCTCATTAGATAAACATCCATGGGAATCTCAAAGGGAGACTGTAGTGATCTTTGTTTGCGTATTAGGTAGGAGCAAAAAAAAAAAAAAAATTAAGTCAAGCAGGCCGTGCACTTGTATCAACTAGTACCGGCAGATCTGATCACTCCGATCCAATCTGCTGGAGATGTGTAGTGCAATGAGCCTCATCTATTGTAATTTTCTCTGATTTGTGGCAAAAACCGAACAAAATGACAATTGGACCAGATGGAAAATTTCAGTGGATTGGGGAAGCGCCAGTAGATCAATGGCCCATAGCATTGTACTGTATCGAACAGTGCAGCAATGTGATTCTAAAGATTTTCCATAGATTTCAGTGTCAAAGAGCAAATAATAAATAAATAAAAACTAAAATGAAAAGTGATAATGCTTGAGAAACCTAGGGCATTAAGACCCTCATCTGCTTTTTCTTTAACTTCTTCTTTCCACTTCATCTATTTTACATCTTTTAAACATTTCTGGACCGCGCTAGTTGAAATCTATGTCCTGTTTGTGGTCTCTTATTTCTGACAGGACATAGATTTCAACTTCGCCTCCGCGCGTTCTTGCCACTCCCGGAGATCACGACGCTCTGCCGCGCCAAACCTCACTCGCCCTGCTGTCAATATGACAGCAGAGCCCTGTGAGCCAATCAGGAGCCGATTTAATTGATGACAGGGTCAGGAGCCAATGAAATCGGCTCCTGACTGGCTAACTGAGCTCTGCCTTCATATTGACGGCAGAGCGAGGGGCATGCGGCGATGGGTGAGCGGCGTGACCAGTGGGTCTGTGCAGCCATTCATTGGTAAGCTGTGTTTTGGGGTACCAGCAGTCTATGGTCCTTAAGGGGCCAAAAACTGCTGGTATGAAGTGGTCAAACAACCAACAAGCAAAACAAAATGCTACAAATAAGGCCAGAAAAAATATCAACGGTAAGTTGATCATGAACTTATTTTGAGTGATTTTTTTTCTTTTTGTGTGGAAAGTTATTTTTTAGAAAAGGTGATAAAGTAGATAAGATAAGTAGAGGGAATTCATGAGATATATTTTTGAGACTGAACCCCCCCAGTGTACACCTGAACTGTGCTCAAAAACTGTTGACTTTTACTTACGTGAGGCTTCTTCTAGTCCCTTGTAGTATCCATGAGGCCCCTCAGCATCCTCTGGGTACTCCGTTGTCCCGCTGGCAGCTCCATAAGGTGGGTGACTGTAACTCAAGTTGTGCTGACTGTGCATGCGTGGTCCCATCTGCACGCCTTTCTCGATCTCTCTCCCATCAGCAGGAGCAGTTTGTGCATGTGCTGTTCGCAAAAGAATTAACTGCATATGCACAGAACACTCCCGGCGATGGGAGCACAATCCAGAAGGGCTCGCGAACGGGATGGCATGCGCAGTCGGCGCAACTGGAGCTCCACTTGCACATCTTACGGAGCTGCCAGTGGGAGAACGGAGGGGACCCAGAGGGTCCTAATGGACTACGGGGGGGAGGGGAAATTAAAGAAGACCCAGGTAAGTAAAAGTCAGTTTTAAGCAGAGTTCAGGTGTGCTTTAACTAGGCTTCCATAAGGGCTCTTTTCCACTACATTGCAATAACAGAAATGGTGATGACCGTTTCCATTAGTGGGATTCATTTGCTGCACAGTTTTCTCCTGAGCACAATCGTTGTCTTGCCTGTGAAAGTAGCCTATAGGATGCAGTGTGAACTGCATCTGTTGCGCTGCACTGGATAATGCAATATATTGTAATGGCACATTCATATATGCACATTAGTGGTGGCATGCAGCGGATTCTGTCATAATGACACACAGCACCATGTGTGTTACCAGGCAACGTGCACTAATGGTTGCAGTGCAAGCATACATAATGGACTGTGTGCTTTACCATATGCGTCTCATAGGGCAACAGTAAGCACTGTTCAACTCTTAGTTGCAAACCTGTTTTTCAGAATATGCAACACAATTATGTGTATAGTGTGAAAATAGCCTTACGTTTTAATATGGGAGTAAAACAGGAACACTTGCCATGTTTATTAATTTGTCAGTCAAAAAATGAATAAAATAGGAAATTGGAAAAAGAAATGTAAAAAGAAAAAAAAAAGTCACAGATTTCATATGTTCCTAAGCAAAATATTTACAGGTACCATACCTGAAACTCCACTTTTGCTCAGAAGAAAGTGCAGCTCCATTAGGGCAGCTCAAAACACCCAATATTATCATTATTACCGTAATTTATATAGCACCCACATCTTCTGTAGTGCTGTCCATAAAATAAAACAAACACATACATGAGAAGTGTACAATCAGGACATCCAGCAACACAAGTACAAACACATACATCGTTAATGTGCAGTTTGAGAGCACGATTGCTGGTACACGTCCATTATTATAATCATTATTATTGACTTATAAAGTGGCAACATATTCTGTGGCTCTGTACAAAGTAAGAAACAAACACGGGGTACATAATAATACATTGGTATAAACCAAATATAGATGCTGGTACAAAAAAACATAAATGGCAGACATAGTAATTACAGCGACAAATGCAACATGAGTAAAATGTATAACAAACTCCAAAAGCAAGAGGGTCCATGTGGTAAACTATAGAATAAACAAGAATCGCTAGGGGGATGTCTCTGCCCTTGAAGGCCTACAATCTACAGGATATATCAGATTTATCCTGCCAATCACTTGATCAGTCAAAGTGTTAAAAGTAACAAGAGCTACTGCTCTGTACTATCTATTTATGCAGCAAGATGAGAAATTATAGGCAATGCATGGTACAAGCGGAGAACCGATACTTGCACAAAAGTGCACTTTGAGCACACAATCAGCCTTGTAAATTTGCTGGCTGCAAATTGATCATTTTTAGCATCAGTTAGTTATAGTTAGTTAGTTATTCAGTAGGAGACCTTTGGCAAGTCTCCCTTACACTGCTACTGCCAATAGAGCGCGCCCTAGTGGCTGCTGCTCTGCTCTGGCGCTTTGAGTCCGCAAGGAGAAAAGCGCAATATAAATGTTATTTGTCTTGTCTTGTCTTGTATGCCTGGCAGGACCTTATTTTTCTGTACAGTTTTTTAATCACATGGACACTAGTTATGTTTTTGCCCGTTGGTCCTAGCATATGTAAGTTGGGGTGGACATGGTGCGTGGCAGAAGAGGATAAGTGGAGGGCAGCTTTTTTCTTCCACTTAATAAGAATTTAATTAGTAAGGATTTACATTAAGCCCAGATGCTCTTACTGAACACAGCAGCCCTGGCCAATCAAATGGATGTGTCAATTCGCTAAAGCTCAGGAGGTATTAGCCTGGAGCTATATAGGATTATTCTTATTTCAAAGACTGAAAAATAAGTTCCTGGAGGAAAAAACTGATGTTTAGCTACTGCCGGAATTCGTTGGAGACTACAGGGAAATTAGTCTCCTGAGATGAGTAAATCCGGGGCTGAGCAGCTAATATGCTGCTCCCATCTGTCTGTGAAGGTAGATCACCATTCACACCTTTTGCTGTGAGGTTAAAGTAGAAATCCAGGTAAACTTTCAGATTTAAAGTGTACCAGAGACCATACAAAATAAAAGTCATAAGCTCAACACACACCATACAATCTTGTTTGTACAGATTTACCAAATCCATGTAGTATTATGGCCCATACTCACGAGGGACTTTTGTCGCCTCAACACGCGGCGCGCGCGTGTTGCGGCGACAGGTCGCCCGTGAGTATGGGCCGTTGCACGCGCACGCACCCCGAACTGTCGCCCGTCGCTCATGTCGCCATGCGATTGAAAGTTTCAATCGCATGGCGACAGTCGCCGCCGCACCTCCGCCGCAACTGTCGCTAGTCCGCGTGAGTACGCGGACTAGCGACAGCAACCTCCATTAAAGTATATGGAGCTTCCGGCGGAGGGAGGAGGAACGTCGGCGACAGCTTCCGCCTCGCCGCTGGTCCCTCTTCCGCGTGTGTACGCGGAGGGACCTCGCGAGGAGCTGTCGCCGGCCTGTCGCCCACACGCTCACGTGTGCTGGCGACAGGCAACATTTGCAGCCCGTGAGTACGGGCCATTAGGGCCAACAGATTGAGAATACCTTGCATGATTGATTGGATAAGCTCTTATACTACATGAAAGTGGTAAGATTGAACAACCAAGATTGTATGGTGTGCGTTGAGCCTTATACATACCTGGGGCTTCCTCCAACCCCATGCGCACGGATCGCTCCCATGCCGCCGTCCTCAGCCTTCTGTATCGCCGGTACTGGGTCCTGTAACTTCAACCGGTCACGGCCAGCCTGCGCAAGAGAAGTGCGCTCTCTACATATGTCTCCCAACAGCCTCTAGGAGCTACTTGGGTCAATTATCAGTACATTTGATTTGAAAATAAAAACACTTCTCTGTCCATTTGTTTAAAATGGGTTATAGGATTGTGACACTGAACTTTGGCTAGATAAAATGAACTCTGTCCTCTATAGACATTTTGATACTGTTGCTTGGGAACATCATTATTGACCTTTCTGGGTGATAGTTTCAGGAATGACTGCTGTACAGACAGGCTACTCTGCTACAGTTGAGCAGGCTGTTCTGTTCGATGGGGAACAAATGACAAACAGAGGACCATCAGGAGATACTGAACAATAGTGATCATTCATGTTGGCCATATGGACTTACAAGGGAGAGTTTACAACTGTTTAAGCCATATTGATCCAAAACCACAAATATTCCTGCAGCAGGACAAAAAGAGCTAAAATGATCATCTGCAAGAAAAACTATGCACAATTTTGCCTTCCTAGAACAGAAGGCATTTGCATGTATTCAGCTTCACATAAGGAGGATTTGCCCCCTCACTGTATCAATTAGACAGTGTGCGAATATGCAAATGTCAGATATGGTTAGGGAGTAACTACTATAGCCCAATATAGGAGGAGCTGGTGTAATTTCAGCTAGCTTTGCCTGATCACAGGCGTTGCACATCAATAGAAAAATATTAGCAGTAATATGGATGTCATGTGTAGATTGTCCTTATAGTTACTACTAATGCACTGCATCAGTAAAGTCAAGGAACATGCAAATCATTCCTTTATGTCCCAAAAAATCCAGACACACTGTACAATTAGAAACATTGATATATATATAAAATAGCAACAGCATAATAACGTTTTATTATTAATTTTTTTTTCTATTTTTTGTTTTGCTTCCTTAGTTTCTGGAGAATGCCCAGCCCAGACACTGGAAATGAGAATCTAGAAAAAAACAGCACTACAGAAATACTTCATACACAAGTGAAAAGGACCAATGAAATATGCTTCCACGTTGATGCATAGCTGATTTCAATTTGTATGGTGCTTGAAATTGGGCCAATCAAATGCAGTTACTGCTGATTCTCATCAGCATAGAGTTGAAAAAATGAATACATTGTTGATTATCTCTATAAAATCAGCACATTTCAGGGCCTTTTTCAGTGGATAGGCACCACCAGGTGGATTGGAATTGTAAAAATGGGCAGGATTACAGGACTGGGGCAGTATGGGTATTTCTCATTTACGTCATGGAAAACTAAAAAAAGACAATTAATATATTTGTAGCAGGCTAAAAATAATGAAGAAGGTCCTCTGCCCAAATAAATAAAAAAAAAATAACAACAACAACAACAAAAAAAAACATGCAGAAGTAATTTCATAGTAATCAGTGTCACATTAGCAGGAAGTTATCCCCATAACGCATCATGAATGAATATGCAAATCATTTGGCCATTTTCAAAAATCTTTGGGGTTCAGGTTTTCCATGATATCACTGAGTACTCTGTAGCACCTGCTCCTTTTCAGCTTTAGCAATGGTAACTTGTGTTGGCAGCTCTGACTAAAAGAGCCAGATATAAGGAACAATGGTTTCAGTTTGGGTAGTTTTTCCTAATCAGAGTCACATCAAAAGCAAAACAAATGTGAGCATCAATACTGTATATACTTGACTATAAGTCTAGAAATCTAGGTAAAAAAAAACACATATATACAGGCACATCGCCTCTAGTTTTAGACATTTAGGTCAGACTCACTAAATAAAAGTATAAGGGTCGACTTATACACGAGTCACGGACAACACTGAGCACAATGAATAATGTGTGTACAATTAGTGACATTCCCAATTGCAGCAATTTACCCAGTAGTAAGTGACACTTTCTTGATAAAGGAAATGCCAAGAAAACACAGGTCTGAACAATTAACAAGGAAAGGGGCAATGGGAAAAATACTGGGCTGCAGGAAGGGAGTGAATAATTGCTGCACTTGGGGGTGTGGAGGAGTTGTTGGCTGCAATTAAGGGACAGGTGGGGATAATGGCTGCAATACTGTATACAGTGCTGTCATTAATCCATCCTGGTCCCCAAATGCAGCTGTTAATTCTTCCTGATCCCCAGGTAAAGCCATTAACTTTGCTGGGTAGACTTATACTTGAGTCAATAAAAGTTCCAGTTTAAAGAGAGACTGAACCCTCACAAAAACTACACAGTCCTTTTTAGTATTAATGCCCTACCTGAAGGGCCGCATCCTTGCAGCTTAACACTCAATTAATCCCTCCCCGAAATCCCCTGGGGAAGATTTGGGGATCACTTCCGCATAGAGGCAGAGCTTTGAGCAGTAGCTCTGCCTCTAATCTGTCAATCTGCGCAGATCTCCATCTCTCCCCACCCCTCTCAGTTTTCTTTCACTGAGAGGGGGGAAGGCGGCGATCAGCGCAGATTGATTGGACTGGAGGCAGAGCTACAGCCCAAAGCTCTGCCTCCCCCGGGCAGCAAAATCCACGACCTGGAAAGTTTGGGGGGATTAATTGAGTGTTTAGCCGCTAGGGACGCAGCGTTTCAGGTAGGGCATTAATACTAAAAAGCAATGTGAAGTAAAAACACGTCAGATTTTTGAATTGTTACAATCAGTCAGAAAATGTATTGCTATTCTTGAATTGAATAGATATTTAAAAAATTGTATGGTGTGTGGCCACCTTTACTGTGCAGTCAGGCCTGGATTTACCTCACAGGAGTCTATAGGCACAGAATCCTGGCACCCTAGACTTCATCCTCCATGGACCTACAAACTCCAATCGAAACGCACTGCAAGTGTGCTGGCTCTCCCAGCTGTCACTTCTACCTTACCCATCATACATAACTACAGATGTCCCTTAGTATTAGGTAGTCAAAAGTTCCCACAATATTAAGTAGCTAGTGGTGCCCCTGACTGAAGGGAGATCTCATCAGTGGAATGCTGAGAACAGGGTGATTAACCTTAAAATACAGTTTGCATGGTGTTGTATATTAAATTGAACTTCCAGACTAAAAATCTACTCAGCAGCACTGAAAAGGCTTGGTGTTTCTTTAACAGTTTCACAGCATCACAACTTTGTTTTTCTTACATAAGCCTTATTTTTAGCTGTACAAAAGCTAAGCTTCGCCCTATCAAAGAAAACTGTCTCAGCTTTTTTTCCCTGATGCTGTGCAAAGCATGATGGGATTTCCTATGTTGTTATTCACGTTGCCTAGCAATTGGAAGGGGTGATCAGCACACAGGACAGTTGGAATTGTGTCTCATGCTCCCTGTCACCTCCTTTCAACCAAAAAGATGGCTGCCCTCATGAAATCAAACATTTGCCTGTTCTTTTAAAACAAGTTGGGTAAGAGATTATATTACCTATCTATTTTAATTAACATAACTAATATAACTTAAAGTGACTCTGTAACAAAAATTACAACGTTTTTTCTACCATCCTACAAGTTCCTAAACCTATTCTAATCTGTTCTGGCTCACTGCAGCACTTTGTACTATCACGGTCTCTGTAATTAATCAATGTATCTTTCCCCTGTCAGACTTGTCGGCCTGTGTCTGGAAGGCTGCCAACTCTTCCGTGCTGGTCTGTTCCTCTATGCACACTCCAGTGTGTGTTTTATTTACAAAAGCCAGCAGCTTCTCTGCTATCTTATCAGTGATAGAAGAGAGCTGGATAAAAATCCTCCTCTGTTATGCTGGATACACACGTTGCGTTTCCGCGTTCGATGCAGCGTTCGATTCGCGTCGATTCGATTATTTCCGAGCATTTCCGAGCGCATTTCGATTATTTTTAGGTCGAATGCCATGTAAAGTATGGCAAATCGACCTAACGATCCATCGAACCGCGAATCGGACATGTTGGAAATAATCGAATCGACGCGAATCGAGCGCCGCATCGACGCGGAAACGCAACGTGTGTATCCAGCATTAGGCTGTGAAAGTAGCTGGCTGACACATACTGAGGAATTACAAACACAGGCAGAGCTGTCTGCAGGAAGCCTGTAATGTTCAGTGCATGAGAGAAGCTGGGGACAGAAGGTAAACACACAAATGATCTTTTGAGATTCAAAAGGAAAGCTGTATACAGCCTGCTTGTGTATGGATGTATTTTCTATGTGTGGACATACTGTACATCAACCTACTTCCTGTTTTGGTGGCCATTTTGTTTGTTTATAAACAAACTTTTTAAAACTGTTTTTGACTGCTTTTAATGCGGCGGGGAGCGGCGAAATTGTGACAGAGGGTAATAGGAGATGTCCCCTAGCACAGGGATCCCCAACCTGTGGTCCGCGGCCCACTGGTGGTCCGCAGGACGCGGGACTGTCCTCTTGTCTGCCCGCCCCGCCCCCTCCGCGGCCGCCGCTCCGTTACCTCTGGCGGCCGCGTGGTCTCTTATATTCTCCCTTCTCTCTCTTCCCAGTGTGTGTCACAACAGCGCGCCCTGCGGCTGCTGTGATAGAGAGAGGGGAAAACAGGAGAGAAAGAGCGGCTCCCTGTAGCGGCGCGCCGTTACTATGGGAACCGCTCTCACCTTCCTGATTCCTCCCTCTCTATCACAGCAGCCGTAGGGCGCGCTGTTACTCACACGCTGGGAAGAGAGAGAGAGGGGAATAAGAGAGACCGCTGGCCAAGGTAACTGCAGCGGCGGCCGCGGGTTGGGGGGGGGGGGGGGGTGGGAGGAGGTGTGTGCTGCTATACTGGGGCACTATACTTGCTATACTGAGGCACTATACTTGCTATACTGAGGCACTATACTAGCTATACTGGGGCACTATACTTGCTATACTGGGGCACTATACTTGCTATACTGGGGCACTATACTTGCTATACTGGGGCACTATACTTGCTATACTGGGGGCTATACTGGGGCACTATACTTGCTATACTGGGCACTATACTAGGCGTAGTGGGCACTATACTTGCTATACTGGGGCACTATACTTGCTATACTGGGGCACTATACTTGCTATACTGGGGGCTATACTGGGGCACTATACTTGCTATACTGAGGCACTATACTAGCTATACTGAGGCACTATACTTGCTATACTGAGGCACTATACTAGCTATACTGGGGCACTATACTTGCTATACTGGGGCACTATACTTGCTATACTGGGGCACTATACTTGCTATACTGGGGGCTATACTGGGGCACTATACTTGCTATACTGGGCACTATACTAGGCGTAGTGGGCACTATACTGGCTGTACTGGGGCATACTAGCTATACTGGGGCACTATACTAGCTATACTGGGGCATACTAGCTATACTGAGGCACTATACTTGCTATACTGGGCACTATACTGGCTGTACTGGGGCTTTACTAGCTTTACTGGGCACTATACTGGCTGTACTGGGGCTTTACTAGCTATACTGGGGCGCTATACTGAGGCACTATACTAGCTATACTGGGGCATACTAACTATACTGGGGCATACTAGCTATACTGGGGCACTACCTACCCATACTGGGCACTATACTAGCTACACTGGGCACTCTATTAGCTTTACTGGGCACTATACTAGCTATACTGAGGCACTATACTTGCTATACTGAGGCACTATACTAGCTATACTGGGGCACTATACTTGCTATACTGGGGCACTATACTTGCTATACTGGGGCACTATACTTGCTATACTGGGGGCTATACTGGGGCACTATACTTGCTATACTGGGCACTATACTAGGCGTAGTGGGCACTATACTGGCTGTACTGGGGCATACTAGCTATACTGGGGCACTATACTAGCTATACTGGGGCATACTAGCTATACTGAGGCACTATACTTGCTATACTGGGCACTATACTGGCTGTACTGGGGCTTTACTAGCTATACTGGGCACTATACTGGCTGTACTGGGGCTTTACTAGCTATACTGGGGCGCTATACTGAGGCACTATACTAGCTATACTGGGGCATACTAACTATACTGGGGCATACTAGCTATACTGGGGCACTACCTACCCATACTGGGCACTATACTAGCTACACTGGGCACTCTATTAGCTTTACTGGGCACTATACTAGCTTTACTGGGCACTCTACTAGCTATACTGGGGTAACTGTACTAGCCATACTGGGGCAACCAAACTCCCTATACTGAGGCAACTATGCTAGCTATGACACCCCCCCCCCCCCCCGGTAACCCGCTGTGCACGACACTGTCCACTAGGTCGCTACACCCCCCCCCCCAACGCGCCCCCCTCCCCGCGGGCCCCGGAGAAAAATTTGGTCAGAAAGTGGTCCCCGGGCCGGAAAAGGTTGGGGACCCCTGCCCTAACACACTGGTATGTTTACTTTTGTGCGATTTTAACAATACAGATTCTCTTTAATGACAGTATGTTTGTTTAGGCTGAAGTTCCTCTTTAAGCTTTTAAGTTGCTGAAAATGAACAAATTCCTGAGACAGCTTCTCATGTGAAAATGACAACAGTGGGATGGATAACAAATGGATCATGTTAGCTATGACAAAGAAAGTAAAAAAGGAAACAAAGCGAAACCTATATAGTTGGATATGACAAATAAACAGATAGATAGATAGATAGATAGATAGATAGATAGATAGATAGATAGATAGATAGATAGATAGATAGATAGATAGATACTCCAACCCTGAATGGAGGTAACTGCCATGCCGTACCTTGAACATTTGCACAGGCCCAGCGCTGATTGGGTGACAATACACGTCTCTCTCGCCCCCACAAAGCCTTTTTGCATTCATGCCTCCAATTTGCACTTCCTGTAATCAGACAAGAGGCAGCCAGCATCGCTCCTCTTGTTGCCATGGCAGTCATTTCTTAGATATAATCCAGTGTTCATCATGCTCCGGCTATCTGCATCGCCCAGCTACCTGACCTCTCTAACTTTTTAATTATGGAATGTGCCTAACACAAACAACATAATGATATCAAATGAGTGCTAATGGAGGAAACACAAAGAGTTGTAAAGATCTATATATTAACAAGGAGTACAAAGCAGCCTTATAATGGGCAATTAATATGAAGGAGGAAGAGGTTCACAGAAATCTGCTTTGCATGTATAATGAATACTGAGCAAGCCCTGCGTTCTATGGGATGTCTTACTGGCAGGTCATATATTGTCTGTTTTATATGAGACATAATGGACTGTGGAAGTGATTCACAAAGACAGGGACAGAGTGAACTGGAGCTGAAGAGGAGCAGTTGCCTAGAGCAACCACTTACAATCTGCAGGTCTGATGTTAAAGCACACCTGAACTGGAAGCTATATAGAGGCGGACATATGTATTGTCTTTTAAACAATAAAAACTGCCTGGCTGCCCTCATGATTCTCTGCCGCACTTTCAGCGCTGCACCTATGGGATTAATCACAATGCAATCATAGTGGCATGTTTGTGATTTCCATTGATTGCAAATGTGCTGCTTTGCGGAATACGATAAGGCAGAGGAGTGACTGGAGGTGCTGTAGAAGTGTGACTGGATTTATGGCAGGGGTGTGACTAGAGGTGCTGTGCATTGGCATAGTTTGGGTGAAATTCAACAGCAGCAGGCAGTGCAGGGGACTGTATTACTTCCAGCACTAGATGTAACCCCCCCACCCACACCTTCCTGTCATGTGTCACAATGTGTCTCCTCGCTCTCTACACACAGCCTGCAGTGAGTGAATGTGCAGAGCAGCACGGTGAGTAGAGAGAATTATTGCTGTGCAGAACATTAGCAGGGAGAGGTGGCAGGATGTGTTTAGTGCTTCAGAAGTTGACTGTCATTAGAAGCCATGTGCACTGGATGCTGTAATACCAGAGTGCCCTGGACTATTGATTATTTATCCTGATCAGAGTAATTAATCAATAATGCAGGGCAGTCTGCTGCTGCAGAAGCCAGTGATACAGGTGCTGATAGCTGACTTCTGTAGTGAGCAGAGAAGCAAGCTCCAGGCAATTTAGATTAGTTTGATTGCAGGTAATCTTATCTCTTTTCCCAGCTCCCCCTCTCACCCTGTTGTCTTCCTTCATGACCCTTTCCTCTTTTCAGATTTTAGTGGCTTCTTTTAAAAGCATGTCCCTGCCAAACAGCACTGGTGATGCCTGCAGTCCTGGTGAGAGGTCTTCCTGCCATTTCTCTTCTCCCACCAGGCTCTCTTGTGCCTCTACCTCTTTACCCTGCCCTCCTCCTCCTATGCATCCCCCTCTTTTATATGTCCCCCTTTTCTTACTGTCCTCAGTGGAGCTCACAGTCTAATCGTACCATAGTCCAATGCCCTACCATATTATTATTGTGTATTTATATAACACTGACATCTTCTGCAGCACTGTATAGAGTACAGAGTTTCATAATGGTGAGCTCCGTCCACATCCTGACGACTCCTTTCCCCCCATATCCCCCCAAATTTGCAGCAAAACGCTCGGCACCCCAATCCTTCAACCCTCCCATCAAAGGGGGGGGGGGGCTATAAAGGGAGTACATGATATTAGCCATATTTGTCACACCCACTTTTGACTTTGGCCAAAAATGTTTTGCTTTAGGCCACACCCCTTAGCTAGAAGATAGAGCCATGACATCCAAGAAAAGAGTATTTTTATCATAGTTTTAGCTATAACAGAATTTCATACATCAGTAAGGGCCTGAGCCAGGGCTGGATTTAGAGCTCAGGTGCCTATTGCCCTAAGCCCGGCCCCTAAGCACAGGCCACACCCCGCACCCCCCATAGACATTCAGATGTGCTCCCCCCCACCCTGCCAGCAATAGGTGCCCCAGTATAATTTAGTCAGCTATAGGTGCCCCAGTATAGATTATCCAGCTATAAGTGCCTCAGTATAAGCTTGCCAGATATACTGTAGGTGCCCCAGTATAGGTTAGCCAGCTATAGGTCCCCCAGTATAGGTAGCCAGCTATAGGTCCCCCAGTATAGGAACCCAGACATAGGTGCCCCAGTATAGGTTAGCCAGCTATAGGTGCCCCAGTATAGGTTAGCCAGCTATAGGTCCCCCAGTATAGGTAGCCAGCTATAGGTGCCCCAGTATAGGTAGCCAGACATAGGTGCCCCAGTATAGGTTAGCCAGCTATAGGTGCCCCAGTATAGGTTAGCCAGCTATAAGTGTCCCAGTATAAGTTTGAATGTAGTAAAAGAGAGGAGAGGGAAACAATCAGATTTCAATTTCAATACCAGAAGTGTGGATGAAGAGGTGTGTGTCATATGCCATATCCTTCTAAACTTAGCGCTAATAGTGTAGTGCCGACACTTTACTTCTCCTGCCACAGCAACCAGTATAAGTTTGCCAGCTATAGGTCCCCCAGTATAGGTTAGCCAGCAATAGGTGCCCCGTATAGGTAGCCAGCTGTATGTGCCCCAGTATAGGTTAGCCAATTATAGGTGCCCGAGTATAGGTAAGCCAGCTAACACATCATGTGACTCGCTATTACAAGAAGCCGGATCACACGCAGAGAGACCCATAACTGTAGCCATAGAGACAGCGCTGGACGTGTTGCCACTGTTGAATCCATGTCATCAATGGAACATCGGAAGCCGGTGAGTCTCTTCACATTACTGCTCGCGCTCTGCAAAGGGAGGGGAAGAGGAGGGGGAGCAGAGGGGCCACTTTGGGGCAGCCAAAGAGCAGCCTTTTATAAATCGGCCATCTGTAGGCACTCACCTAGAGTGCCTATGGGTAAATTCGGCCCTGGCCTGAGCCCACTAACGCAGCTGTGTCCGCTTCTGTCCGCTTTTCAGCATCTGTAACAGTGATGTGTAACTGAAAAGCGGACACAATTGCATCACTGGGCTCAGGCCCTTAGGTTTAAGTAGACAACGTAACACCTGTTTAGATTTTAGGAGAACGTCTAGTAAAATTAAGTATTACATCTATTTTTAAGATTTACCCTTAATTGATGCATTTACAATTGGCATATTTCACACACGAGTGAACTATGACATTATCAGAAGGAAAAACAGGCTCTAAAATTGCCAGCATAAATTTGCAGCGACTAAACAAGACAATGATTAGATTTTAATTAAAAAGCCTATTTATTTTACAGGTAGAATGATTCGACTGAGGTAATTATTTTTGTTTCACAATTCAGCTAAACTTCAGGAAGCCTCCAGTAAAAGCATGCCTGCAGGAGGGGGCTGACACGTGTCAGAGAGTGCCCTCTACTGTGCATTTCAGGTTACTTCTGCCTAATAAACACAAGCTAAAATGAAAATGTATTTTTGAAAATGTGATGTTTACATCTCTCATGAGAGAAACAACGAGCCTCCCCATTGCTGACCCCTATTACTGTATTCTGTAATTCCCACGTCTTAGATTGTAAACTGAACTGAGTAAGGTCTTCTACTGTGTCATAGCTTGTAATTGCAATCTGTGTAATTCACACTATGCAGGTTGCTGAAAAATCGCATTGCGTATTAGATGTGCAGTGCAACTATACAGTGAAGCATACAGTACAACAAAAGTATGCTTCACTGCTGCTGTAAAGTAAACAAACAGCACCACACCACAGGCAATGTGAGAGCCCCATAGGAATATGATTGCGTTGCAATGTGATGATGTTGTCTGTTGCGATGCAGCGCAATGCACACAGTGTGAAAGGGCCCTAAGTATACATTTTGCATCCTTTACTTTTCATACATAAAAGCTTACAATGATAATGCTAGCTCCCTGCTTGTATGGTTGATACTCAGGCTATGATCATTTCTTAGTCATTTTATAGCAGTATTTCTCAACATTATCCTAGTGTGTACCTCTGTTATCAAAGACTGTGTTGGCCAATTACTCACTTCTATGAGCACTATCAGGTGGGAGGGGAAAGCAGACAGGAGCGTGGTCATGTGGGGTGAAGCCACTGTGGCACAACAGGCACAGCTCTTGCAGCGCTCCCTGTGGCCAGTGGAACAACTATATCCCACACCGTAGCCACTGCGGCCATGGGTAAGGGGGTAAACCAGTAGCTAAGTAAGTCCACCAAACCTTTTATGATAAACATTACTTGGGGGAAAATATATTTCTTTTGCTTTTTCTGACTTATCGTCTCAATAGGGGTTTATACATATGCTTGTCCGATGTGATACATGCTCCCATAAATATCTTTTGCCAGTAAGACCATACCAGCACAGCCAAGTGCCATAGTGCCTTCTTAAATATGTATTAAGCTTACAGACATCCATAGCAGAGTATTTGTATTGTCAAATAAACAAAAAGATGTCGCAAGTTTGCAGGACCAAGCCAGTTTTCATAATTCTGCTATGCCTTTGCTTAAGTTGATAGATCTTGAGCAATTTTTAGTCTACCCAAACATATTTAGTTCTGATTTTTTTCATGACAAATAGGGCTTTCTTTTGATATCACTTAATTAAAGTAAATCTGGAATTTTCTTGTGTTTTAAAGGGATAATATGATTGAAAAATGAAAAAAAATTAAATTTTGTGAATTTTTCAAACAAAAATATGTAAATATCTCAAACTGCAGCATTAAAACTTTCAGAAACTGATTATTCTATATGTTGGCTATGCAGAGATGTCAAAATTATGTAGATTATTTATTTTTTAGGTACACTGCAGGGGCACTAAATAGAGGTGGAAATTAGGATTTTAAGAGCTAAAAAGTGACAACTATGCAATCCTAGTGATCTGGAGATCAGGAGCCAATCAAAATCACTCCTCATTCATTCTAGAAGGTGCCATCAATCAAAGTACACAAGAATGCTGGAGTAAAAATCTTCAATGTATCAGAAACTAGCATTTAAAGACAGGACATAGATTTCAATATGCATGACTCTGAAGTTTAAGATGAATGGTAAAAGATTCTGTATATAGGAGAGTCATCTGGAAAGTAACAGCTATTTGCTCTTATCTGCCATGCAAGTTATTCTTTCCATTTAACTTGCATCTGTCAGGTTAACCTCTTTGTTCCCTGCACTGCTTGTCATGTGACTGCAGAATGCCAGTAACTGTTAGCTCAGCAACATTTAACATGAACACCCCCTCCAAAATTGCACCACTCCATAATTGAGGAGTGTGATGCTACTAAAAACAAAGCGATGGAAAACCTTGTAAAAATATATGATGTGATAAATGCTTAGATAGAGGAGGTGATTGTGGGGAGAAATAACCCAAAGATACAGAGGGCTCGATTCTCTAACCAGTGCTAACTCAGTTAACACGTGGTAAGGCTTTGCACGTGCAAACTAGGGTGCTAAGTATTTTGCACGGGCAAAGCTGTTACTGTTCACGTGCTAGCGCGTGTAAAGTTTAGCGCGCGTAAAGTTTTGCATGCCCCAAGTTTTGCGCGCACCGCTTCGCGTGCAAAGTAAGCTTATCACGCTACTTAGCATGCAAAGTGGCTGATTTTGCATGTGAAGCGGTGCGCGCAAAAGTTTGCATTGCATTCGCGCGCAAAGAGGTAGTTTGCACATGATAAGCAGGTTTTCACTGGCATGCTAACACTTAGCACGCTTTTGTCACACAAGCCCAGTATGTCTAAAATAAAATAAGTAAAATGTTTCCTTAAAGAGGAATTGTAGCGAAAATCTTAAAATTTAAAACACATAGTTACATAGTTATTTTGGTTGAAAAAAGACATACATCCATCGAGTTCAACCAGTACAAAGTACAACTCCAGCCTGCTCCCTCACATATCCCTGTTGATCCAGAGGAAGGCGAAAAAACCCTTACAAGGCCTTACAATTCCCTCCCGACTCCAGACGGCAATCAGATAAAAACCCTGGATCAACATCATTAGGCATTACCTAGTAATTGTAGCCATGGATGTCTTTCAACGCAAGGAAAGCATCTAAGCCCCCTTTAAATGCAGGTATAGAGTTTGCCATAACGACTTCCTGTGGCAATGCATTCCACATCTTAATCACTCTTACTGTAAAGAACCCTTTCCTAAATAAATGGTTAAAACGTTTTTCCTCCATGCGCAGATCATGTCCTCTTGTCCTTTGAGAAGGCCTAGGGACAAAAAGCTCATCCGCCAAGCTATTATATTGCCCTCTGATGTATTTATACATGTTAATTAGATCTCCTCTAAGGCGTCTTTTCTCTAGACTAAATAAACCCAGTTTATCTAACCTTTCTTGGTAAGCGAGACCTTCCATCCCACGTATCAATTTTAAGAAGTACATTTTTTCCAGAGTAAAATGAGCCATACATTACTTTTCTCATGTGTTGCTGTCACTTACAGTAGGTAGTAGAAATCTGATATTACCGACAGGTTTTGGGTTAGTCCATCTCTTCATGGGGGATTCTCAGCATGGCCTTTATTCTTTATAAAGACATTCCCTGAAAAAGATTTATTCAAAGATGCTGGCCAGCCTCCCTGCTCGCTTCACACTTTTTTGGCAGTTGGACGGAGCAACTTCCATTCACTAAGTGCTTTTTAAAATAAAGAAAACCCTGAGAACCCCGCATAAGAAGATGGGCTAGTCCAAAACCTGTTGGTTCTGTCAGATTTCCACTACCTATTGTAAGTGACAGCAACATAGGAGAAAAGTTATTTACAGCACATTTTACTCTGGAAGAAATGTACTTCTTATTTGTATATGTTTACATGTATTTTAAATTTTAAGATTTTCCCGACAGAGGTCCTTTAACTACTTAAGTACCAGCAGTTTCTGCCCCCTTAAGGACCAGAGACCGCTGGTACAATAATGAAGGAATACCGACGAATCACTGCACATACTTGTCACAACCGCCGTCCACGGCGCACGCCGGGATCCTCAGGACACTCACTCTGCCGTCTCTATGACGGCAGAGTCATGTGAGCTTTCACTGGCTCCTGACCGTGTCTATCAATGTAAGCCAATGGGAGTTGTTTACATTGATAGACACGGCCAGGAGCCAATTAAATCAAGTCCTGGCCAGCTCACAGCGCTCTGCAGTCATAGAGACTGACAGGGCGAGTGAGCTGTGTTGGGAGACAGCGGGGAGACATCGGTGAGATCGGCCGGAGCGACAAAAACGGTGGATGCGCGCTGCGGCGGTGAATTGAAATCTACGCCCTGGCAGCCAGATAGCCATCAAAACAGGGCATAGATTTCAATTATCGTGGTCCTTAAGTAGTAAATTGATTAATTAAAAATGGCTGTGACTTTCTGGTGGATCTTTGTATCAAAAAAGTAAGCATCTGAAAAAAAATAAAATAAACAATCTACCAAAACAAAATAAATCTCACTCAACAAAGTAAATACAAAAATAATAATAAGCGGCCCATTAAAGTGTTAACTCCTATACTATTCAGTGTCATGATTCTCTCTCGGTGGTCCTGCCGTGATCTTTTTACTAATTGACTCCAAATGACATTCCAGTTGCCAAGGAGTAGAAAGTGCTAACAACATGGTCTATTACCAGAATGATTTACACCACAGAGGAAAACATTTACAAGAGATTCTGTGAGGAAACTGGTAACACGGGGAGACTCTGGAACTTCTCACCTCAACAAAAATAACACCGAAGAAGATGCTGTAAGGATAACTAAAACACAAATATGAAACTGAGACATTTCACACGAGGAGGTTAGGGAAATAATTCAGCCCTTCCCATGACTTTCCACTGTGGGGTCATATATCCAGGAAACAGTGGCTGGATCTGGGGGCCTGACATGTGAACCTTGTCTACTTAAAAGGAGCATGTATCTCTGTGGGGTTGCCTGGAGGACCTCTAGGGTGCCATGAGTGTGTCTAGGAGTAGAACTGCTGCTCCTTTATACTGATAGACCACTTAAGCCACTTTACCCTTCCCCTTTGGTAGAAAAAAAACAAATGGTGTTTTTTTCAGGGATGTCTAAGTGGAACAAGGCCCATGGGCAGACTTCGATTTTAGCTCTAAACTTTGATTGCTCTGAGAATCCCCCTCCCCCGGGGAATCGAAATTATGTATGCTAGAAACTGTTGCCTTATTTAAAAAGTAGCAGTAGGGTATTGGTATCATCCTGATTTAAAACTTCTTATTTAAAAAAAAACTGTTAATACATCTTCAAACAGGACATAACTATGTACTAAACACAGTTGTTTGTGTGTCATTGTATGCTGTAATGAACCACTGACCTCTAAGCTAATGAGTAGGCTGCATACCCTGTTGCCTTGCCGCCATGCCGAACTATAACTTACCCAAATGCTGCTCTCCAAAGCCTTGAAAGGTCCATAAACTCAAATGAAAATTAATTTGCAAGTCCACTCCTCACCCACATGACCACATCCCTGACACACTAGGTCTGACACAGATGGGACAAGACTTGATTTCCATACCAGGAAATCCAGCCAACATCTGCACCCATCAGGGCTCAACAGATCCTTGTTTAGGTACGTGACAAAGCGGACAGGGTGATCAATCTACATAGTATCCATTCTTACCACCATCTAAGATGCCAGTGATCCAGTACAGTGTTGCTTGAAACTGAACCTGGGTAAGAAATGAAATGCATGTACAGATATAACGAATGCTAGATTAACAAATTCTGCTGCCTCTTCACTTTCATGTTGTCTGTATGTCTTTAATTTATGTTTGAAACTTCTGACTTTTCTGTGACCAGAGGGAATGTGTTCCTGTATGTTACTAGCTTCCTAGTATAAGTCAGAATAGCATAGTCTGTTGTAAGTTATGTTTCTTCTTTGGGGACCAAAGGACTCTTTACCAGTTCACAAACAGAAACAAGCCCAAAGGTGGTAGCACCTGGTAGGCCTGAGGTACCCTTAAGCCCCCTACACGCACTATTATTATCATTTATTGTATTTATAAAGCGCTAACATATTACACAGTGCTGGACAATAGATAAATTGGTTAATATACAAGGTAGGACATACAAGAAACTCACAACAAAACAAGATCGTGCAAATGTCTTTGATAATAGTAGTTCAGTGTCTTTGCTCAAAATAGAGTCTGTTCTAGTCCGTAAGAAGGGCGTCAGACAGTGAGATTACATAATCAAGCTGGAAACATTAGGGGAGGAGGGCCCTGCCAGAGGCTTACAATCTAAAGGGTGGGAGTAGAGACAATAGGTGCCAGATGAAACACGTGAATGATGAGAATCTAGCGTGTGTACGGTGTCCTCCTACAACTCGGCCAGCAATTCACCAAGCAGATCAAGTTGGCCAATCACTGGCCGAGAGCACTGTTCTTCTTATTCAACCCACTCTCCATGTGATGTCACTCATACGCCGCTCCGTTAGCCCTCCTCCCTCCCACAAAGCAACAGAACACCACCCTAGCCCAGGGGCTACTAAGGAAGCGAGTGACAGTAATGAAAACTGGACGGGGTTCTGCCTCTTCTCCAGTAAAGAATGAGTACACAAGCAGTTGTTGGGGCTCGTTTTGTGAATAATGGAAATCAACACATGGTTTCTGGTCATGTGATCATTTCACCACTAAGCAGAAAGTTCTCAAGTTTGGTCTTGGCAGCATCTTTACTCTTTCCATCTTACTTGTGAGTCATTGATAACCTAAATGAGAGCACTTGGGAACCAATCACATTCACAATACCTGCTACCCCTACTGATGTCAACATAACAAAGCTTTCACACATGCTGACATCACACTATTCACTCCCTAATGCTCCTGTTGTTTGTATGATTTGTTATATACAGACTAAGGTTTCTTCTTTAGTGTCAGACTACCAAATCCCGCAAAGAATGTGTAACCTGCCATAACTATCACCTTAAACTGTTTTTCTGTCCCACTAGAGTATAAAGCCTGAAATTACAGGCAGATGACAAAACTCTCTATGCTGTGGTTTCAGTTAAATCACCAGAGGATAGTGATTAAACCCAAGCAGTTATTAAATGCAAGAAAATACATGTCTAAATAAATGGCAGTATTATTGTATTAAGGAGCAATGATACGCCCGTGTCTAACTTGATTAGCAGTCGCTAATAGATGGTTTCCCATTTCAATGGTTTGCTTTTCAGCTACCATGATGTCACAAACTTACGCTAGAGAGGAAACAGAGAGTCAGCATTATTCTACATACTCAGCCTGAAGCACTGTGTGACTTTATTGGGTCTTACTGACACAAAGCAAATGGGCCTTGAAGCAATCCAGTAGTGCTGTGCAGTGCACAAGAAAAGCAATACCAGTGGCGTAGCAATAGGGGGTGCAGAGGTAGCGACCGCATCAGGGCCCTTGGGCCAGAGGGGCCCACTCTCAACCACAGTATTAGCTTTTTATTGGTCCTGTGCTTGTAATAAATCACTTCTATAGCAGCTTTGAATAGTCGTAATCATTAACTATTCCCCATCCCCCTCTTGCACCTCTGACACTGTGGTTGTCTCCGGCAGGTTTTGGTGCGCCGTATCAATTGTTATGTATAGCATGCTTGGGGGGCCCCAATGCAAAACTTGCACTGGGGCCCATAGCTTCTTAGCTACGCCACTGAGCAATACGTATGTTTGAAGGCTCTGATACACAGAATGTGTTCCATAACTCAAATCATCATGACTCGTACATCATCTCACTGCCTGTCATCTATGCATCACGCTGCAGACAGTTGATCGATAAGGTGCTCATACACTCATTGATTTTCCCATTTGATTCCTCACAGATTTGATGAATCTTCTGGAAATTGATTCCCCAAAATGTATGATCGATCGATTTTTGATAAGTGTTGACCAAAAATCGATCGAAAGTATCGATCGGACAGGATAGAAAATTTAGGTTGATCAGAGGTGGGGTGAGAGCATTGGTAGATTGATGGCCTATAGCTTTGTACTGCAGCAGACAACGTGAGGACAAATTTCCGATTGTCTTGTAATTAAGTACTTATAAGCAAATAAAGCAGAGAAAGTTCTCTGCTTCCACCTTAGATACAGCAAAAGCTTTTCTACTTTATTTATGTGCTCAGAGCACTCTGCTAATTTTGGAAGGCAAAGGCAATCTTATCAATGTGACACGGCTGTCCCCCTGGGAGGCACCACAGCGATCCGCTGTCATAAGCTGAAGCCTATTGCAGCCGATCGCATTTATTGGCTGGCAGGGGAAGAATAGAAAATAAATAAATTGCAAATTTTATTGAAAAAAAAGACAAATATTTACAAAAAATAAATAAACACTGGGGGAGCGATCAGACCCCACCAGCAGAGAGCTCTGTTGGTGGGGAGAAAAGGGGCAGGGGGGATCACTTGTGTGCTGAGTTGTGCGGCCCTGCAGCGAGGCCTTAAAGCTGAAAAACGGCCTGGTCTTTAGGGGGGTTTAACACTGCGGTCCTCAAATGGTTAGTTAAAAGAGGTGGCCTCTAATGACAGGTGTACTTTAAGAAGTTTAAAGGATACCACAACTGAAATGTGACATAATGAGATAGACATGTGTATGTACAGTGCCTAGCACACAGATAACTATGCTGTGTTCCTTTTTTTCTTTCTCTGCCTGAAAGAGTTAAATATCAGGCATGTAAGTGGCTGACTCAGTCCTGACTCAGACAGGAAGTGACTACAGTGTGACCCTCACTGATAAGAAATTCCAACTATAAAACATTTTCCTAGCAGAAATTTGCTTCTGAGAGCAGTAAAGAGATAAAAAACGAGAATTTCTTATCAGTGAGGGTCACACTGTAGTCACTTCCTGTCTGAGTCAGTACTGAGTCAGCCACTTACATACCTGATATTTAACTCTTTCAGGCAGAGAAAGAAAAAAAGGAACACAGCATAGTTATCTGTGTGCTAGGCACTGTACATACACATGTCTATCTCATTATGTCACATTTCAGTTGTGGTATCCTTTAAAAAAAGGAAGATCCGCTTCTCTGGCATATAAAAGTCTGATCTTTATTAAAGCATGACTAAGACTATGACTAAGGAGCGATTGTGAGGTTCCGATATGCGTGAGCTAACTTGTTGCCCAGCTTATTTATGCTTTAATAAAGATTGGACTTTTATATGCCAGAGAAGCGGATCTTCCTTTCTTTTACAGTGTTTATGGGGTCTGACTGCCCGTGATCCTGCTCTTGGTCCTGCTTGTGGAGTGGTGAGCGGAGTTCATCTTTTTTATACAGTACTTTAAGAAATTACTTCAAAGAGGAACTACATGGAAAATAATGTAATAAAAAAAGTGCTTAGTTTTGAAAATAATGTTGTAATATGTATAAATGATAATATGTATAAATGATTAATATGTATAAATGATTTAGTCAGTGTTTTCACATTGTAAAAGCTTTCCTCTCCCTGATTTACAATCTGACATTTATCACATGGTGACATTTTTACTGCTGGCAGGTGATGTAAGTGGAAGTAGCTGCTGCTTGCTTTTCTGGCAGTTGGAAACAGCTGTAAACAGCTATTTCCCACAATGCAACGAGGTTCACAGACAGGAAACTGCCAGGACCATGGTCCTCACAGTTTCCTGTGGGAGGGGTTTCACCACAATATCAGCCATACAGAGCCTACTGATGATCCGTTTGTGAAAATTAATAGATTTCTCATGTAAAAGGGGATACAATTCTTGGTTACGGTTTCTCTTTAAGCATGGGTGCTAACCTCTCTACTATCTAATAACAATGACTCATGGTACCTAATACAAGTGCACAAGCCTTATCCACAGATGGAGGTTGTTTGCTGCAAATCCAGCATAACAAACCAGTCTACTCAGTTGACACTAGCCATATAATGACTTTTAAATCCCAAAACACATGCAGATAATGGCTTCCCCAGCAAAAATTGGCCTAAAGTTACATACACATGGTAGATAAAACTCGGCAAAGGCAGCAGATAAAGACCACAACGAGCAAAAATTTTGCATGTGTATAGCGACCCCCAAACCGCCTTTAAGATTGACTCAACCAACTGCTGGCCGAGGGCATTGTTCTACCCACTCGCCTTGCCTGGTCCGTCTCCATTGTGTGCAGCTCCACTGGCCCTCCTCCCCTCCATCACAACAGAACACATAGCTAGCCAGAAGGTTAGTGACAAGGCTGTACAGCCCAAAACTATCACCCAAGGAGTTGAATCCTGATCCCTCCATATGTTCATCATATGCAAGCATTTAGACTATGACAGGGACATATGACTATAGTAGGGATTACAGTATAAGGCCCTCTGAGGCACAGTTAGTGACATGACTACAGACTCTGTATAGTGCTATGAAAGATGTCAGCCCTATATTAATAATAAATAAATATATTTTTTTAAAAGCCCTATATTTTTTGCAAGCATATCAAAAGTTTGAGAAAAACTTCCTACCTACACCTTAAAATGAACCTTAACTGAGAGGGATATGAATGTTTCCTTTTAAACAATACCAGTTGCCTGGCAACCTGCTGATCTCTTTGGCTACAGCGGTGGCTGAATCACACACCTGAAACAAGCATGCAGCTAATCCAGTCTGACATCAGTCAGAGTACCTGATCTGCATGCTTGTTGAGGGGCTGTGGCTAAAAGTATTGGAGACACCGAATCAGCAGGAGAGTCAGGCAACTTGTATTATTTTAAAAGGAAAAATCAATTTCCTTCTCAGTTTAGGTTCCCTTTAAAGGACCACTAATGTGAATTTTTTTTTAATTTCATATACATGTAAACACATAGAAATAAGAAGTACATTTCTTCCATGCTGCTGTCACAGTAGTTAGTAGAAATCTGACAGAACCGACATGTTTTGGACCAGTCCATCCCTTCATGGGGGATTCTCAGCAAGGCTTTTATTCTTTATAATGACATTTCCTGAAGATTGTATACAATGATGCTGGCCAGCCTCCATTTGTTGCACAATTTTTGGGCAGTTGGACAGAGGAACTGCCATTCACTGTGCTTTTGTAAATAAACAAAACCATGAGGACCCCCCCCCCCCCTTGAGGCGATGGGCTAGTCCAAAACCATGGTTCTGTCAGATTTCAACTACCTACTGTAAGGGACAGCAAATTAGGAAAAAAGTAATTTACTGTATGGCTCATTTTAAACCGAGGAAATGTACTTCTTATTTGTATGTGTTTACAGGTAATTTAAATATTAAGATTTTTGCAATAGTGGTCCTTTAATGAGCAGTGTCCCTTAGATCACAGCAGCCAAAAAATAGATATATCATTTTATAATTTCAGAACAGCAACTCCAAAGGTATATGAATTTCGAGTGGTTCCTCACTACCTTGATTAAAAGAGTTATTAAGACAAATATCAAGCAGAGATTGTTTACAGCTGCATTCCCGATCTACTGCTTGAAGCAAGTTCTGTAACCTGCAGCCTTTGCCTCAATCAACAAACTGTCAGAGATTTCCCTGAAGACTTCTGTTGGTCTGACACCTTGTGGAGAGGAGGTCAAAGTGCAGTCCAGGTCTTCTATTCTGATGTTATGCTGGACACAGAGGTAATTGTAACTTCACTCACCCCCACTGCTCTCCAAACCCTTGTCTCCCCAGTCAGCAATTCAGCTTGGAGATGCAGGACAGGCAGTTTCAAATCCTGCAGACATTCCAGAATCCCAGCATTAAAACAGATGTGCTGTGATAGATCATAATAATGATGATAAATTCTTTTCCATTTACCAGAAATTGCAGCCACTTGCTGATTGAATCGCAAGGCTTCATCTACATTTTTCTTCTCTGTTTAGTTTTGATAATGTTCTCAGTGTAAATGAATCAATTAGTAATTCAACACTTGAGCCCTTCCGTTCAACCTCGAGTGGCTGGAGTTGAATAAGTTAAGATGCTGCAAGAGTATGGGGCTTTATCACTTAGCAACGGGAATGCACCCCACCCATCCTATTATGAATGCAGAGGAAAACGAGTGTGCAGGGTTTGGAAGTGGGCCAAAGACTACTGACCAAACACTGCATAAGAAGGCTGACACAGTAGCGCACCTGTTCAGAGTAGGCCTGGAAGTATCCTATCCCTGCATTCACCAGGAACAAAAACTCAACCTTCCAGTTTGAAAAGGAGCCTCCTCCCCCTCCCCATTAGGAGAATAGTTTCACTTACAAGATTTACAAGACACACTGAAGTCACAGTCTTTGTTATCAGAAAAGAAAAGACCTTCAGGTCCAGTAAGTTTTATTGGTAGACATGCTTGGATAAAAAATACATTTGTTACAGATTTAGGTCTTGGGTCCATTAGAAATCGCATATCACTCAAAACCAGTGCCCTTCGGAGCGATCATGTGATTTGGGGCCTGGCATTTCTTGAATAAAATTGCTTCCAAGATGCTGCAGGCATCCCGGCAAAATGCAATCGCTCCTGTGGAATTACCACCATAGGAACACATTGGTGAAATGCTTTTGGAATTGCTGACAATTCCTAGAAAGTGCAAATCGAACCTGTAAGCGCTCTAGTGGGCCCCAGGCCTTAAAGTGTTACTCCGGTCACAGAAAATTTCAGTAATGAATGAGACCAGGCTTAAGGGAAATCTTAAAGGAGTACTGTAGGTGGAGCCCCAGGTAAGTTCAACTCTCTTTCACCCTAGCCCCCTATAGTACTCTTTAACCCTCCTGGCGGTATGAAAAATTCCACCAGGAGGCAGCGCGGCAGTTTTTTTTTTTTTTTAAATCATGTAGCGAGCCCAGGGCTCGCTACATGATAGCCGCTGCTCAGCGGCATCCCCCGCCCGCTTCGATCGCCTTCGGCGATCTCCGATCAGGAAATCCCGTTCAAAGAACGGGATTTCCTGGAGGGCTTCCCCCGTCGCCATGGCGACGGGGCGGGATGACGTCACCGACGTCGTGACGTCATTGGGAGTCCCGATCCACCCCTCGGTGCTGCCTGGCACTGATTGGCCAGGCAGCGCACGGGGTCTGGGGGGGGGGGCGTGCGCCGCAACGTATAGCGGCGATCTGGCGCGGGGTGGCGGCGATCAGTGTGCTGGCGCAGCTAGCAAAGTGCTAGCTGCGTCCAGCAAAAAAAAATTAAGAAAATCGGCCCAGGAGGGCCGGAGAAAACCTCCTGCGCGGCTTACCCCGAACTACGTTCGGGGTTACCGCCAGGAAGGTTAAGTAAAAAAAGAAAAAGATTTTAACTAACCTAGGGCTTCTTGCAGCCCCCCTGCAGTCATCCTGTGCCCTTGCCATCCTTCCGCGACCCTCCAGCGAGCAGAGATATGCTCAAAGCTGGCCAGCCACGCGCTTCTTCATTACAACCCCACATACAGCACATGCACAGAATGGGAAGATAGCTACTGTGCATGCTGCTGAACTCTTCTGACGAGAGCGCGATCAGTGTGTGTGTGGCTCAGGGCCAGGCATGTGCAGTGGCCGCAAATAGCGCGGGCACAGGATAACTGCAGGGGGTTGCAAGAAGCCCCAGGTAGGTTCAACTGATCTTTTTTCTTTTTTGACGTATCCCTTTCAATAAAAAAGTCTATTATGCATAGCCAATTTATCGTCTGAAACGTCTGCTTGTAAAAACAAATCAAAGAACTGGAAATGTGCAGCGGCCAATCAGAATCCCAAATGGACATGAAGTTATAAGCGGTTGAGCAGCTCAGCATCTTGATCATCTTCTGCACATATCTGTTTCCTGGTCATGTTTAGCTTACATATGGGGTGAATTGCGCGGCCAGCCCTTGCTACTCCTTTTGTAATTACTAAATGAACAGAAAACGTTTCTATCCTTGATGGTTACCCGTAACCTCCGAGTCTCTGTTAATGAGAGATCAAGAGCCCAATGGTGCAGTATCATAAGACAAAGGGATATAACCACACGTATATAAATATTATACTCACAAGGGTGGGTTACAAAACTTGCAAACACCGTCTGAGCCTGCAGGAATATATCTGCCCCCGCTTAGTGTCCCAGGTCTGTTGGTGCAGATGCAGGTCGGTCTCTCTCCTTGATAAGTTGTGAGGACTAAAGGTCCTCGTGACTAAAAAACCCCTATGGCTATATATATGACTATACTAGAAAACACTGATGGAGGCACCCTTGATGATATGATACTACTAGATGCCTGCAGAACTTTTGGTCACGAATGTGAGCGCCTGATAATGTTTAGGCGCTCACATTCCTGACCAAAAGTTCTACAGGCCCTTGTATTAACCTAAGGAAGCGGGCCCAGACCTAGGAAACTCGTTGTCTACAGTGCATGAATAAACATTAGTTTTTCCATTAAATAATGGTTTGTCCTTCTAAGTAAGACATTACACTGCATATATACAGCATATAGTAGTATCATATCAACAAGGGCACCTCCACCAATGTTTTCTTTACTAAATGAGCAGGTCTGTGGAATGCATTACAGCTTTATCTACTTGTGTGCATTGTACACATAACCCCCTCATGAAGAAACATCAAACATCTGGCACTGACCCAAACCATTCTTCTCAATGCAGTAATGTGTTGCCACATTAAGTGAAAGCAAGAAGTTTTAAATCAGGATGATACCATTTATTGGCTAACTAAAAATGAATAAAAATAAGCAAGCTTTCGGCCTTGCAGCCTTCGTCGGGCTTATATCCTGTTAGTTTGCAAGCTGGTGGTACAGACAGCTATATACTGTACATGCAACATCAAAAGGCAAAACAGATATTTTTTTCAAGCATAAATACATGTCATTAAGATGCCTTAATTCAAACAGACCATCTAAATGGGGTTAGAGGTTGTTAGCTGAGATAAGGATCCTCGTTTACTCCATGCTCACAGACCAGGAATTAGGATTGACCCAAAATTCGTAAATTCTTAGTTCACAAGTTCAGCTAGAATGGTTGAGAAAGTTCAAATATCATCAGCCACATACCAATATAAAAAGTAGTTGTCCTTATCCAAACCCTTCTCCACAGCTTTGAACCAATTTATAAATTTTGTTTCTGCTATTAATCGATCATTTGACGTTTTGAAGCCACCCTTCAGGGCAGTGACACGAAGATCATCCATGCTGTGTCCGTTGGACCGAAAGTGTGTAGCAACCGGGAGTCCAGATTTGGTATCATTAATAGTGTGCCTGTGTCCATTCATACGTTTGTGCAGTTTGTCCAGTTTCTCCCACGTACATAACATTGGGGCATTTAGCACACATGATCAGATATACCAGATTGGTGGAACCACAGGAAAATGTGCCTTGTACTCTGTACTCCTGTACTGCACATTAAGTGAAGCTTATTTCTAGAGACTCTCCTGATCAGTAGAGAATGGTTGGTATCAAACGCCAGTAAGAGCAGGCAAGTTATTTTTAGGAAGTTACACTTTTACTTGGTGTTGTTCACAGATCATTGTTCGTGGTAAGATTAATATACAGTAAATAATAGTTATTTGATAGAATTATGTTAAAGATATTTTCAAAAGTTAAGATTAGGGCAAAGCTACAGGTACAATATGGAATAGTTTCAAAATGCAACACTTTTCACCAGTCCAACCACCTACTCTGTCTCCCTCCTGTCTGCCTGTTTTCTCACCAACTAGAAACTACTCCTCCCCCTCTCTACCTGGCCAGCTTCATTTTTTGAACCTTATTGATCCATGATTTTTTAAGAAAAATTGAAACTGTTTGAAAATACATATAGGATATGTGGCAGGGCTGTCATTTTAAAGCTGGATACTCTATAACAGCTCTTTGTTTTCTAAAAGTTTTGTCTGAGTTTTTCCAGTTAAATAAACTGATGTATAGAGGACATACAGCATTACTGATTGCTGCTGAAGGAGGCCCACTGCCTGTGATTGCTGGTTCTCAATCTCAGAAATAGCAGTGGTTCAAGGGGCAGTAGACCCCCTTACAAGCCCTCCCCTGGATGGCATTATTTGTCACTAGTAATTGATCCTTAATGTATAAAAGCAGTGGCATCTTCCATGCAGAGGAGGGCAAGTGCTGTCTACATAACACAAGTACCCTTTCCCAACACAGTAATCGGGAGTGAGACACAAAGCTCCATTCACAAGTGGATCCCGCTACTAATGAATGCATTTAGGACTCTTTTGAGACACACTATAGCAGATTAGCTGCCCGTTACAAGAAACCTGCTTCAAAAAATAAACTTTGCCTTAATCCGCCATCCCCTTTCATAAGCCTGGCACTGTGTTAACAGTACAACACTGAAAAACATTTCTCAAAGGCTTTGCTAGCTGTGGCCAACAAAACCAGCAAAGGCTTTCAATGGATTGTAGAAGTAATACTGTTTTAAGGAAGTGCTCCAATTCAAAAAGTAAACAGCCAAAGCAGCCAAATCCAGCGAGGATTTCATGCATGTGGGAAGAGCAGAACAAGATGGGGAAGGATCTAACCCCCCCCCAACCCCCCACCCAGGAAAAAACAACAACATTGGCATAATAAGGCACTCAATATAGGCTTACAACAACCCTGTAAATAAAATATGGCTGCATACTATGTAGCTTTATCAATTCAGCAAGAGGATGTCTTCCAAAAGTCTCCACCTCATTGTGCATGCAGATGCTATCACATTTGCCTGCTGCCATTCCTAAGGGCTCTTTCCCACTAGTCACAATTTCGTGCACGCGTTATGACACACAGATTGATGTCGGGAAGTTGTGTTTCTGCTTTGGAACGCTTTGTCTATTGTGAACGGAAACATGAAATAGACTTTCAGTTTACCTTTTTTACCGATTCCAGAAGCGATCCGTCAAAACGAACGGAACAGCACCTAGTGTGAAAGAGCCCTGAGCAAGCTCTGCACTGGTGGCATCCCGATCCTGCAGTTGAATCATCTTTAGGAAACGGTACTGGTGCTTGCTGGACTTTCATAGGCACCCTGAAGCCTTAGAGAGATTGATCCTATAAATGGTTGATTTAGGTGTAATCTTAGTAGTAGCAATATTCCTTGTTTATGAAGCCCTTTTTTATACAACAAAATGACTGATGACTGCACATGTTCCCTTGCAGGTAACCATGGTTAACAGAGGACAGGAAGAACAATGGTTGCAAGCATCAACCTCCTTTTACAGCATCCAGTCTGCAATCCTAACTCAATCAGCATGACAGAATGATCTTCAGACTTGTGTACGTCAACCCTCTTACCTGGTTAGTTTGTGGCAGGGCTGAAATGCAGTGGAAATGGTTTTGGGTATTAACCATTTAATGACAATCAGACTTATAAAAACGTCCTGCTAGAGCCTCTTAATTGCTCCAGAACGTTTTTATAAGTCAAACAGTGCTGCTGTCGCTGTGCGCGTGCACGTGCGTTCCCGCGCGTGCAGGTGAGATTAGTGAAAAAAAAAAACTGCATAGAAAAAATACACCTTTATTTCCAAATAATATATTGTCACCATACTTTGTACTAGGAACATAATTAAAATCTTGTGATAACCAGGACAAATAGGCAGATAAAATGTGTGGATTTTATGCACAGTAGCAGTGTTTATATTAAAACTATAGGGGATGAAATTGGAGAAATAGTGTATTTTTTCATTTTTCCTTGCTTTACCCTATAAAATGCATAGAAAATAAAGTAATTACTGAAAACAAATATCAACCCCAAAAAGCCCAATTTGTGGTGAAACAAAGATATAGATCATTTCATTGTGATTAGTAGTGATTAAGCTATTGGCAAATGAAAGGGATGAGCACTGAAAGGTGAAAATCGCTCTTGTGCGTAAAAACCGCTTTGGGGTTAAGTGGTTAAAGTGACACTGAGGCGATAAAAAATATTATGACATAATGAATTGTATGTGTAGTATGGATAATTAATAGAACATTAGTAGCAAAGAAAATAGTATCTTACTTTTATTTTCAGTTATATAGTTGTTGTTTTTTTTATAACATTGCATCATTCTCTAATATTTGCTATTTACACAATACACTCAGCATTCTAAATGACTTCACAGAGCAGGCTAATGAACTTATGAACTCTACTCTTCAAAAAAAACTAAATACAGTGACAGACACTTGAGAGAACAAGCTTCAGAAGACAGAGCTCTCTGTGACTTTAAGAGTCATGGAGCTCAGATAAGCTCTTTTGCATAGATAACAACTGAAGTTTCTTAACTCTTCCTGTACTAGAAACAATATTAGACTCATATCTCTGCTGCTAATGTTTTATTTCTTATTTGTACTACACATACAAATCACTATATCATAAGTTTATTTTCACTTCAGATTCCCTTTCAGTACATTTTCATGGCAAAGAAATACTTTGCAATTCATCTGATCCAGCTGCTGACCCAGCTGCTGACCCAGCTCCCTGGCAGAACAGAAGAGACCTGATGCACCGCTGGAGCAGGTAAATATTACACTGCTCCACTGCGCTACTCTGCCATGTGGGGAGAGGGTGGTGGAGGGATAAAGGTGTGTGTTTTACAAGCCACAAGGGATTTGGATTCCAGGGCCCCTTGCTAATGTTGGTGGTTGTTTCTGCACCCTGGCTCATACTGACAATGTCTCAACCAGAAACAATGTCACCAGTGTTCTCCTCTAGATGGGAAGGCAGAGTTCTGTCAATCTTCATAGCTTATACCTATGTACTATTGAAGCTCTCGAGGGCCACATAAAAAAACCCTCGGGCCTTGAGTATGACACCTGTGCCCTAGAGTAATGCAATTCTTGTGGAACAGCAATGCACTTTTTTGTGTGACTCTGCTTCTGTACCATTCAACTCGCTGAACGGGACTTTGCAATCACAGTAAAAATTGTGTTGCAAACACACATTTGTGTTTCGTAGTGGATTTAGTTAGTTTAGTTTTAGTTTAGTTTAGTTTGGTTAGATTTCTAGCAGACAAGATAAGTGATAAAACATAACTTTAGTATATTCTGGAAAGGCAATGAGAATATAGTAATAATGTGAAAGTATATCCATCCTTTATTAATTCACTGAAAAAATATACAATTAGATATGAAAAACATGTAATAGGCATGGAAGGAGTTGTATGCTAGAGAATATTTCTAGATTCTTAGAAAGTGAGGGCAGGATGGGCAAATTGCATCCAAAAGCTTGCAAAGCAAAAACATGGCAATGTTTCAACATCTATAACCTGAAAACTCCTAGCAATCGCATTTAAGTAGGGGTTATAAATCGCTCTGTCCATTCTCGGCAAAGGCCACTTTTGCTGGCTCCTGTCAGCAGCAGGACATTATGCAAAATGCACTGTAATGACTATTCGCATAACTCAACTCCCTGGCGGCTTTCACTGTTAGCTTGTAAACACACAGCTCAGTGTAATGCAGATTTGATGAGATGGAAAGCCCCAGTAAGCCACTATAGAGGCTGCCAGTTCATTGTATGAAGTGTCAGCTGAGTACACAATACAGGCTTTCACCAACAATTGTGGTCTGCAGTTGACTGGTTACTGTAGCTGGAAGTCAGAGTGGCTGTCACTTGATTTTTCCTGGTAAGGCCTTGTATACATGAGCTAATAATCACTTCCCTGTGAGTTGGGTCAAACGGATCACATTGTCTACAGATCTGAAGTGAATGCTTCTGCTGACTAATCATAAATCGTAAACTTTTCTCTGATCGATCGCTCAATGATTAGAGCCTAGAGGATGTATTAAATATTGATTTGTTGCTGTCTTCAAGTCCCACCGTGTGGATGTATAAAAGACCAATTGATATGTCACTGCGGTACAATAGGTAACCTACCAAAGCTTCTTGGGAATAAAGTATCAGACCAAAGAGCCTTCATACACACGTGTATATTGATTCGGCATTCCTGTCTGATCGTTTATGAATTGGGACATCAATCAAACTGCCTGAACAGCTCGCTGGTGATCTGCAGTGCCTATAAGGCCTGAGACTATGAAAGGAAAATAAATATTTAACGAGCACTAGATTGTTAAGCATCGGCGAGTACTGAAGCTGAACTTAGACAAGCATAGAAGATGAAATCCCCATTGTGGTGTAAACATAGAAGCTGTCAAGCTGACCTCCTTGTATACCCTTATCCTTCCATACTGATTAATTGTAGGGGTATGGCTCAGGCTGCCACTCACTTCCCTAAGTTCTTCTCAGATGGACTAGATGTGGCCTAGGCATTCACCATTCCTCTGCAGGGCTTCAGTGGAGGAGGTCAGACAGCTAGAAGCTCAAAAAGTGCAAGAGGAAGCCTTTCAGCTTATTTTTCACAAACCACCAGATCAGTGAGCTCTAAAATTAAAATGCATCCATCAGTGAGGTCTCAGTACTATGACTTGCGTGGCGTTTGGGAAATGTGTGTTTACACTACTTGGTAAGAAGTTTTATATCAGGATGATAGCATTTATTGGCTAACTTAAAAGAATATAGGCCCATACACACGTCGAATTTTTCTGAACGACGGGTTGCCTGAACGTCCCGTCGTTCAGTCGTCCGCACGCCAAATCGGGCGTGTGTACAGACTGTTGTTCGGGTGATAAGTCTAGCCTTGAGCGGTCCGCCGGGCGGACCACTCAAAATCAGTCTTATCACCCGAATGACAGTCTGTACACACGTCCGATTTGGCATGCGGATGACTGAACGACGGGACGTTCAAATGACCCGTCGTTCGGAAAAATCCGACGTGTGTATGGGCCTTACTAAGAGTAAGCAAGCTTTCGGCTGTAAAGCCTTCGTCAGGCTTCAATCTCGTTTTATAGGCTTTACAGCCAAAAGCTTGCTTACTCTTATTCTTTTAAGTTAGCCAAAAATGGTATCATCCTGATACAAAAGTACTTGCTTTTACTGATGGCTAACACGGTACAATACCCTACTGCTACACTACTTGTATTAGAGAATTGTGGACATTGTTAGACCAGCAGAGTGCATTTATAGAAACCCTGGTGTACAGTTAAGGCTGCTGATAAAAAGTAGTAGTAGGGTATTGCACCGTGTTATCCATCAGTAAAAGCAAGAAGTTTTGTATCAGAATGATACCATTTTTGGCTAACTTAAAAGAATAAGAGTAAGCAAGTTTTTGGCTGTAAAGCCTGTAAAACGAGATTGAAGCCTGACGAAGGCTTTTGATCAGGATGATACCATTTATTGGCTAACTTAAAAGAATAAGCCTAAGCAAGCTTTCAGTTGTACAGCCTTCGGGCTATCGGCTTTACAGCTTTAACTCTTATTCTTTTAAGTCATACAATAAATGGTATCATTCTGATCAAAACTTCTTGCTGATAAAAAGGAAGAAGGTGTAGGAAATGGCAGTCAGGGATTCTTTTGGAGCTCTTCAGTGGGACAATATCAGTAAATTCTTTATAAATCAGTAAGCAATTGGTATACATTTGACTTTTACAGTATTTTAGTTAAAGTGAACCAGGAGGGGCCAGAAATAAAAATTAGATATTTTCCTATGTAGCTGGAAGGCTTTGAGTCCCATAGAGGTTTCCCATTCCTTGCTCCGTCCCATTGTTCCACCGTTGTCCCTCATTGAAGTTACGTGACCTAAAGTCAAATACCTCTTCAGCGATCCTTGCGTAGGCTTCAGGAGTACTTACATCCCCGAGTACTTCCGAAGACGAGTAGATCCGTACTGCACATGCTTAAGTCTGGGCTCAGGCATGTGCAGTACGGGTGTGCCTGTCTTCAGAAGCACTCAGGGGTGCAAGTACTTCCAAAGTATGCCCAGGAGAACCAAGGGACGTAAATTCAATAAAGCACAGCGAATAAGGGGATATCGCAAGGACCAAGAAGGCTCTATAGGATCTGGAACTTTCCCTCTACATATCGAAGGGTGGATTAGGTGGTTTTACACCTTGGGACAACAGTAGCCCAATAGCGCAATATGTCACTAAAAAGGAAGGGAGGGGAACTCACACAACAAGGGTGAAGAGGCACCCAGGATTGATAAAATTCAGTTAAAAAACAAATAAAAAGAAACAAGTTAAGGGTGGCATACCTCTCAAATGATACTAAAGTATTTTGTAACAACGATTTTATTTGCACAGGCAACATTTTTTGTGGGTCCAAGCCCACTTTCTCAGGCCAAGTACAGTGCCAACCGCTGTGAAGCCAAAAGCTCGGAGCGCCTCTGTACCGCTCTGGGGTTCGCTAAATGAGTATCGAATAAATATGATTCTGATTCTAACCTGAAACAAGTTTCCTTTTTTGAGGTTAACTTTAAAGGAGTTTGGCTTGTCTTGGGTGAGTTGTAATGCAGAAAAGTGTCTTCCCCAAGTGACTGTGGAAGCTTCAGAATAAAGTAAAATGGTGCTTTCAGCCTATTATCACAGTACTGACATGCCAACGACCTCATCAATCACACACACAATACAGTGGACAGATTCACTGTCATTAAGCCAATAATGTTCAGCGTTCCCTCTCAGACTATAAATGGGCTGGTGTCTAAACTGCATTTAAAGCCAACAATAAGCCATTTCAGGAAAAGGTGGGGCTAATCTGCAAGCAAAGCTTCCTTCAATTGAAATAATCAGAATTCAGTGGTGGGTCATGGATGGGAAGTTGTGATATGACCTGGTGACAACAGCAGGCTGAGAAAATGCTTAGTTTCGTGCGTGGCAATGTGATGTACTAAAGTTCTCCTGAGCTCAAAATCAGAAAAGAACATACAAGAACCACAGTTATCCCAAATGTATTCAAAAATTAAAATATGAGGGTGGAAAATGGCTTTACATGGAACCTGCAGTGAGAGGAAGGCTAGCATGATGCATCTTCATTCTCTAATAAATAATGCCAGTTGCCAGGCGTCTGTGCTGATGCTTTGCCTCTAATAATATAAAGCTGGCCATTCAGTTACCATTCTATTTTGTATTCGATCACTATTACAATAGATATAACAATCAATTATTTTACGATTTTTTTTATGGATTTTAGCCCCAAATATCACAAATGTTTAAATACACTTATTTAGTCAGTGTTTGCCCATTGTAAAACCATTCCTCACCCTAATGTACATTCTGAAATTTATTTCGGCCTGTCAGGTGATGTGTGTGCATATCAGTAAACAAACATTGCACAAAGGGAGATACTGTAAGCTTGGCAGTTGGTAACATCCGTTATTTCCCACAATGCAACGAGGTTCACAGACAGGAATATTCTGAATGGCTGCATCATTAGGTCAGGACACACCTCTAGTACAAGCAGTGCATACTAGGTGGTAAAGGAAGTAGACGGAAGCTCTGCACTAGTACAGCCGAGGGTACTTATCCGTTAGCCGGGCGCATCCAGCAGGTGGCGCTGTTGTTGCTAATTCCAATGATAATTACTTCACGTAACAAAACTGTGAATGTAAACGCAGCGGGTGGCGCTAATTGCATTCCTAGTTAAGATAACAATATGTGTATTAAAAAAGTGATTTAATTAAATGAGAAATAAGCCGGCGGCAATGTAACAGACCAAGCCGTCCGGCTTCGTGTCTTGCTCTCCTCCCCCCTTGCCCTCTCTCGTATAGAGCCCTGGGGGGGACATGCGTGTCGCCCCAGAGTTGTACTTCACGGCAGGGAATCCTGCCTGTTTTATTGTGACGAACGACTCTGGGGGGACATGAGTCCCCCCCCCCCCAGGGCTGCCAGGGCTCTATACGAGACAGGGCAAGGGGGGAGGAGAGCGAGACACAAAGCCGGCGGCTTGATCTGTTACATTGCCGCCCGGCTTATTTCTCATTTAATTAAATCACTTTTTTAATACACATATTGTTATCTTAACTAGGAATGCAATTAGCGCCACCCGCTGCGTTTACATTCACAGTTTTGTTACGTGAAGTAATTATCATTGGAATTAGCAACAACAGCGCCACCTGCCGGATGCGCCCGGCTAACGGATAAGTACCCAGCCGAGCATCACAGGACAGTGGATCAAGTACGGTATGTCCACCTCCTGGATACCTGCACATTGTCAGTCTCTGGCTTCTTTACGACACTATGAAGGAGGAGGCAGACAATCAGGGCACAGTAGCAGAGGTACAGGGCACTAGCCCCGAATCTTTTGGCCAAACAACTCCACTGGTGCTTTCCCTATTCTCTTTCCTATGTGTTTCCCCTAGTCTCTTCCCTGTGCATGTTCCGCTCACACACATTTCCATACATTTCCAAAATGTTGAAAAACTAGGGGATAACGTGCTTTTGAAGCTTGTAAATGCTAATTCTTGCCCTCAAGTTTATGCATATAAAGTTCAATACTCTTCTGATCACTGGCTGCATGCGCAAATCCACCGCCTCTCCTGCAAAAGCCAGCCTGTGATTGACCACCCCATCACTTGAGCCCCTACGTCCAACTCCACTACTGGCATACTAATTTATCTTAATTGCAAAATTAAACAGACTTGATTCGGAATAAATGAAATCAGTTAACTGCAGCCTTGGAGGATTCAGTCTGCTCACTATAAATAATGAGCCAATGACCGTTCTGCATAGTCAGACAAATAAAGAACAATGCCCGTCAGCAAGAAGTCATGTTTTTACAAAATGTACACGCTGTAACAACTGCTCTTCAACACACTAAGCTTAATTAGTGGGCGTGTTGGTGAGCTGCACAATGCAGAATGCAGTGGAGACATCACAAATTGTGTAGGTTTTACAATTACCTCACCTACTGGTACAAAAGCAGCTCTGAAATACCTTTATACATATCTTTCCCATGTGCGCCAACTAAGAACTTACCAGCATAAAGGAAGCAAAGAGGCTGCTATGGCTGATATCTTTAGACAGATGCTAGTTTCTTCACATACAGATCCTCTGCCATTAATATGTACAGACTCCAGGGTCGTAACTAGAAATCACTGGGTCCCCCTGCAAAACTTTGGATGGGGCCCCACTTCATTTTCTGCACAGGTAAACTGAGAACCAATGTTATTCAATTTGCACACTTGAATGAGTTTTCCCCATGTAGATAAAAACAGACAGCAGTGAAGCAGTGCAGGCATTTTCTCTATCAATTACATTAGCTTCCGTGATAAAACGTGCATGTCTTTACACATTCAGACACACATGGTGTGCAGAAAATGCATACAGAATACCGACAAACTAGTGTGCTCCCAGCCTAAGCTTATTACACTCACTCTGTTCATCTCTGATGGAGCAGGACTGCCTCTGCAGACTCCACCAGCATCACTGCAGTACAGAGCATTTGGGGAGGGGTAGAGAGGTTGGTGGCTGGGCACTGCACACAAGAGCCTGATGCACACTGAATAGGGACTGTCTACAAATCTTTGCAAAACTTTGTATGATTTCTTATCAGTGGCTGAGCAGATGCAGTCATTAGTAAAATTGTGCAGAGAGCAGAACGTTTTTGTCAGTGCCCTTAGTTGTAAGTCTCATAGGAGAGGGAAAAGAAACTTCTCCATCCACGGTGCCCCCTGTAGCTTCTGGGGCCCCCTGCGGCTGCATTCCTTGCAGGGTCTTTTGTTACGCTTCTCACAAACTCACTGACTGAGAACAGCCATGGAGCTCAGACAAAACATTCTGACTCCTTTTGGCACTAGTCTAGGGAACCCAGCAGGATAACACATAGACAAATCCATATGAATGGGTGGATGGCACCCTCTCAGGTTTCAGATAGGTTGTAGTCAACTCTGCCAAAACTATTTGACCAATCACAACACTTTGTATTGCAGAGGGTGCTGTGATTGGATTACTGTTCCCTATGAGGTTTCCTGCTGGGTCCCGTAAAGTAGACTAATGACCTCCTTTCTTCTGTCTGCACACTTGCCCCCAATGTGGGATTCCGAAACTCCTAAAGCCAAAAGGTCAGCATGACAAACCAGTAAATGTCTGTAACGATTTGTGTCAGCAAGCGACAGAATTCTGATTATTAGGTGATCTGCAGTATCACCTATAATGCAGATATATACCTGATTATAAGGTGATCTGCAGAATCACCTATAATACTGGTATATCTGAAGCTGATGTGACAACAAATACAGATGGTGTTTGGTGCAACAGTAATACTGATAAGAGCAACACCTCACCAGAGGGGCTGGTGGGTACAATCAGTATAATGCCTCTCACCAGAGACAAGGGCCCTCTGGTGAGAGTAGAGTAGTCAGACAGATCGGGTTTGGCAACAGACAGACAGATGCAGTACAGAATCAAGAGGCAGAGTCAGAAAGATATAACCAGGCAGGGTTTGGCAACTAGATCAGATGAGCAAAGGTACAGAATCACTTAGAAAGAGAGAGGTCAGAACGAGCCAGAGTCATACACAAATAATATACAGTAAGGTAATGATTAAGGCTATCAAACAATTCCTATCTTGTGTGAAATCCCCGGTTTCCTCCCGGATGAAAGCACACCGGAACTATCTAAGGGTCTGAGCGCTAACACGAAGTATTCGCAACAGCAGACAAGTTGCGAGTGACACAGTACAGCTTATGAAGCAGAGGAGACCCTCCAGGCACGCCCCCAGCGATCATCCAATGAGGAGCGGCGAGCGGCTCCTCTGACGTCAGCCGACCAGCCGGTCAGCTGACGTGCCTCCTCCCCGCATAAAGGTCCCATCTATGCGCGCACGACAAAGCAACCCTATGTGCAACTGACAGTTCCGTGTTCGGCGTGCTAGACGCCTGAGGCCCGGACACGTTGCTAAACAGAGGGCTGGAGGCAGCTGTGGTAGTAGTGCTATTCCCCGCAGCTGCCTCTCCAGCGTTCATTACAATGTCTTGGCACACCAAATGGCTTTTTGAATGAGTGGCAGAAATAGATCCTTATCACTATCGCTATCACCATCACAAAGGTGTTGCCCGAAGACATCAGGATTTGATCCCCCGGGCGACATTTTGGTACCAAGTGCTGTACAGACACATTACTAACCTAGAAACTAGGGACACGTCTTTTGCTATGAAGAGATGGGGGGAATGGCGCCAAAAGGTGTAATTGGTAAAAGTAAATTACTTTCTGACAGAGTATCCCAATATTGTCTGTAAGGAAAGAACCAACTTACTTAGTATAACAGTACTGAATTAATCAATCTCCCAGCCCAAACACTAAAGAGCCCTGGAAAGATGTGACATATTCTGTTGTATTGGCCCACCCCCTGCACCCCTCACCCCCTGTCTATATCTTCTGAGGAGGTAAGCGATTACCTCTCTTTTATACACATATACAGTGTGCGCCTCCATCCTATCCAAATAATTGAAAAATGGTGACACTCACAAAAAGCTACAAAGATATTTTGGTGGAATGGAGCTCAGAGTGGAAATTACTATTTGCTGCAAATATCGAGGTTTAGTTGGGAGAAATGTTGCTTTCAGTGCAGATGCCTTTATTGTATAATGTGCCGATGGGGATTCATTCTAACTCTTAATTCAGGATGAATTTTAGGACTCTCCTTCAGGGGATTCTACGCTGTATAGCTGGATAATAGAGACCAATGAAACATTTATGGAGGCACTTTCTGCTGGCTGTATTTAATGGCTGACGTTAGGTTAAATGCTAAATTCCAGCAACAATTACCATACAGCAAATAAAAAAGCCCAGGAGTTAGCAAAATAACAGCAGCTACCATGTTTACATTTCTACTTTTTAAAAAAGCATTGTTATGTAGATTGGCTTCATAAATATATTAGGAACTATTGAAGTCATTGTCCCCACACTTATAGACTCCTCTCAGCCTATCTCTGGTGGGCAGGCTTAATCAATAAATGTGTAAAACAGTTTTAATTAAAAAAGCTTAAACAGACTCGTACTGAGTCCCAACAAATAAGAATCATTATTACCTCTGGTCTTCTGTTCTTTCTAATGTGGGGCCTTTGTTGCTAATGCTCTCCTGTTTTGCAGGGCCCTGATTTTTGCCCCATGATCCACTGTAGGGCTCAGCTGACCTATCAGGAGACGTGCCCGCTACTACTAAGCAATAAGTGGTGATTGGCCTGCTGAGTGGGGCTATGAGTGTGCGCTGCTTTAAAGGGATACTGTAGTGGGGTCGGGGGAAAATGAGTTGAACTTACCTGGGGCTTCTAATGATCCCCAGCAGACATCCTGTGCCTGCGCAGCCACTCACCGATGCTCCGGCCCCGCCTCCGGTTCACTTCTGGAATTTCCGACTTTAAAGTCTGAAAAACACTGCGCCTGTGTTGCCATGTCCTCGCTCCTGCTGATGTCACCAGGAGCGTACTGCGCAAACACAGACCATACTGGGCCTGCGCAGTACGCTCCTGGTGACATCAGTGGGAGCGAGGACACGGCAACGCAGGCGCAGTGGTTTTCAGACTTTAAAGTCTGAAATTCCAGAAGTGAACCGGAGGCGGGTCCGGAGCATCGGTGAGTGGCTGCGTGGGCAAAGGATGTCTGCGGGGGACCATTAGAACCCCCGGGTAAGTTCAATTCATTTTTCCCCGAACCCCCTACAGTATTCCTTTAAACTCTTACCTCATTGGCAATCGCAGTGCTTAATCAAGCACCAGCTCTCCTCTGAAGAACTTATTGTTTATTTTTTTATGATAACAAGATTGGTAGTTTTACGGTTAATTAAAATAACATGGTTACAAATGCATCTTGGGTGACCCTTAATAAAGAACCATGGACTTTTGCTTCCATCTCTCTCCCACTTACCATCACATTTAGGGTATGTAGTCTCCATGGGCCTTTTTGCAATACAGTTTTAATTTAGAACAGTTAGCTTTAAAGTGTAACTTTTGCTCCCAAAACAACTTTCCAATGGCACGTCCAGCCATACAATTATTATCTTATACGTTTATTCCACTTCAGGATTGCTTTAACCACTTCGCATCCAGACCTTGTTTCCCCTTATGGATCAGAGCAGTTTTTACATTTTAGCTTTGTCTCTATTTAATCAGAAATAACTTTATTCCTACTTATGACACCTAAATGAAATACATATTGTTTTTTTCAAGACAAACTAGGCTTTCATGGTATGGCATTTTTTACCTCAAACAATTTTGTTTTCTATGCATTTTAATGGGAAAAAGAGGAAAAAATAGAAATAACACATTTTTTCTCATTTTTACCAATTCCAGTTTAAAAATAAAAAGTGCTGCTGTAAAAAAACACACATTTTGTTTGGCTATTTCTACTGTTCATCACAAAATTTACATTATGTTCATGATTTGATTCGGAAATAATACTACAGTGTGTATTTTTCACTATGAACTAAGAAAATATAAGTATTTTTAACAGTAAAAATCAATCTCATTGGTTCAGGGAACATATATTCCCTTTCACCAATTAGTGCTAAAGCAGATAGTGGCAGAGGAGTGCACAGGAGCAAGCCTAATTGTGCACAGCTGTGCTTCATCTAAAAAACGTATATATACACCCTTGTGGCTTAGATGACGTCACAGACAACGTAGATATAATATAGTGGTGGATACAGGGTTGAAGGAAAACTGAATTGAAAAGAATATGGAGGCTGCTATATAAATATTTTTTAAACAATTCAATTCAATTCAATTCACTTTATTGTCATTGTGTAACACAACGAAATTACTTTTCATGACAACCGCACGGTGCATATAGGGAACATAGTGATAGTAACAAGGAAGAGAAGAGATTATACAAGTATGCCAGGTATTACAGATGTTTAAACAATTTGTACACAGTGTTAATTATTTCAGAGAGGATTCAGAGTTTATCAAGTTTATGGCGGATGGGAAAAAGCTGTACCTTTACAATACCAGTTGCCTGACAGCCCTGCTGGTCTATTTGACTGCAGTAGTGTCTGAGTAACACCAGAAACAAGCATGCAGCTAATCTTGGCAGATCTAACAATAATATCAGAAACACCGGATCAGCTGCATGCTTGTTCAGGGTCCAGGGCTAAAAGTATTAGAGGCAGAAGATCAGCAGGATTGCCAGGCAACTATTATTGCTTAAAGGGAAGGTTCAGGGAGGGTGGGTAAAAAATCAAAATCAATTTCCACTTACCTGGGGCTTCCTCCAGCCCGTGGCAGGCAGGAGGTGCCCTCGCCGCCGCTCCGCAGGCTCCCGGTGGTCTCCGGTGGCGCGCCCGACCTGGCCAGGCCGGCTGCCAGGTCGGGCTCTTCTGCGCTCCAAGGCCCGGAACTTCTGCGTCCCACGCCGGCGCGCTGACGTCATCGGACGTCCTCCGGGCTCTACTGCGCAGTAGAGCCCGGAGGACGTCCGATGACGTCAGCGCGCCGGCGTGGGACGCAGAAGTTCCGGGCCTTGGAGCGCAGAAGAGCCCGACCTGGCAGCCGGCCTGGCCAGGTCGGGCGCGCCACCGGAGACCACCGGGAGCCTGCGGAGCGGCGGCGAGGGCACCTCCTGCCTGCCACGGGCTGGAGGAAGCCCCAGGTAAGTGGAAATTGATTTTGATTTTTTTACCCACCCTCCCTGAACCTTCCCTTTAAAGGGTAAAAAATATGGCAGCCTCCATATCCCTCTCGCTTCAGTTGTCCTTTAAATGAAGTTCCAATTAGCAATGTGCTAAACAGAAAATGACCATGGCAGATATTGATAGATTTACAGAGATGTTACATTTGAAAATTCCATATTAAAAAAAAGGTAATCATATTAAAAATCAAAAAAGATCAAAAGTTATTTATTGAGTGAATAAGTCTATGGGTAAACGTATTAGAGGTAAAGACTAACCAGCAAGCTCATGGTGACCCAGAACTCATTGGAGTGTGTAAGGGACTACAATGGTCCTAAAAGCCCCCTTACTAAGATGTTAAGAAAAACAAAAATTTGCTTTCCTAAAACAGAAAGAATTTGCGATAATTCAGGTTGGAGTGAGCTTGAGATGTCTCCCAGAGCACCACTGCTGAATATATGCAAATTAACCATTGTACCCTTAGAAGCTAAACACACCTCCAGAACCGCTGGAATGCAATGATGTGTCAGCTTGTTAAATTGTACAGAGCCATAATAATCCAACATGCATACAGACTGTTTCGGATTGTTTGATCCTCATCAGTGCATGGCATGGATTAATTTGGCTCTATGGATTAGAGGTAAAGGATCAGCAGGATATCCAGGCAACTAGTATAAATAAACTAGGAAATAAATATGGCAGCCTCCATGCCCCTCTCGTTACACTTGTCCTTTAAAAGTAAGATGATAAAGGTCTGTTTTACGGGTTCCTAAAAATATGATGCTCAAAATGACATCTAGTCAAATGAAAAATCAGTGTGCCTATAGCAGTTATAAGTGATGTTACCATGGCTATAACGATCAGTAGGAACTGGTCTGTACACATCTCTCTGAGTGGCATTAAAAAAAAAACCTCAGAGTGCCAAATGCCAAGTCTCCCCATTAAAACTGTTCACACACTTAAAATTGAGATGGCCTCAGTGAATGAATACTCTTCAGCTTCACTGGCTGATTGCGTTAGTTGAATCCAGGCCAGTTGCACTGTCTGGGCGTTTTATAGCCATGAAAAGCAGGAAGGAACTTTTGTATTTATGTTACAAAGCTACTTTCAGTCTCACAAAACAAGGTAATAATGAAGCTGTTTATCTGTAACAATATATGTTGGCCATCAGAGCAAAATAACAGTGTGTGACTTGTTATAACAAGGGACAATATTGATGTTGGAACTGTACATAATAATAAAAAATGTCTTTCACTTAAAAAATGTTTCAGATTCGATTATTGAATACTGAGATTTATAGCTATTGGTGAAAGTCTGTATAACAATGACAAGCTGATAGAGATATTGTAATTTTCTGTTAACACTACTTTCAATGTCTTGTCTGTAAACACTGAACGGATAAGAAAGCCCTACTTCTACTTCCCATAGTGCAGTGATGTGCAGCCTCCTCATAACCCGTGCATCCTTCGTTAACACCAGAGCTCTGACCAATGGTCTTTAAGACCTTTGCAGAGAATCCCTGTACTCTCACAAAGTAGATATGGAGCTGATAATGATGAAAAGACAGCGTCACACACATTATACTATCAGCACGCATTACCTACACAACATGAATTGCGCTATGTGTGCAATTTGCTCTATATCGCATGAAACTGCTGCAAACTAACTGACACTCTCATCTAGTTTTTTCTTACTACATTCCTTGCATAAATACCAATAAAACTACAGTGAAACAAGGCCTTTATCAGTTTATCTCATGAATTTGCTCTTCTTACAGTAGAAGTGAATAATAAGTAATGTGGGATAGTTCAAGAGGAAATTAACCCCAAAGTTTCTCTTTCTACAAACCTGTGACTGAGCGAGTGATTTTAGCAGAAGCACACTCCCATTTAGAATTTGCTGTTTACAATGTATTTTGTTTTTATAAGCATGACTAAAAAGGTGAGAATCCAAATCACTATTGGAGAATGTGGGCAGCAAATTTTAAAAGGATTGATGCTCCTCTACTGGAAATGGGTGATTCTTGTAACTAGTGTGATCCTGTTAATTAGGGAGCCAGTCGCACAAGGTAAATAAGAAGTAGAAAATGAGCAACATTCAGCTGGGCTGTGTCCTTATCAATGTAAAATGTTCATATTTAATAGCAATATACTTTTAGGTGGTAAACAACACAGCTGAAAGTAGAAGCAAAACAGAAAGGGCCTTTGTGTGAACTGCTAACAATCCCAACAATAAACACAAGCTACAAGTGCTGTGCAATATTACATTTTTTCTTGCGGAAAGTGAGTGTTTAGGAATGTGATGCATGTTTTGCTAAAAAAACTTAACATAAACAGTCAAACTGATCTATGGAAATATATTTTGTAGTCATACCACTGTATTAAACAGTGGCTGGATAGTGTACTGGTTAAGGGCTCTGCCTTTGACATGGGAGACCAGGGTTTGAATCCTGGCTAGGTCAAGTACCTATTCAGTAAGGAGTTCAAGGCAAGACTCCCTAACACTGCAGGGTGGCCTCTTGAGCGCGTCCCTGTGGCTGCAGCTCTTGAGCGCTTTGAGTCTGACAGGAGAAAAGCGCTATACAAATGTTTGGATTATTATTATTATTATTATTGGATTATTATTAAACAGAAGCTAGATATAAAACAGGAGAAAACAGGTACCCACAGACAGCAACCAGGGATTATATTAAGAATTCTCAAATGAGTAAATATTTCATCAAAAGGAATAAAATGATGCAGTATCTAGGTGTGGGGAACTTAATTTCGAACAATCCCATGGCGAATCCACATCCTCGGAGAGCCAGGCCGTGCAGCCAGCTTCTAGGCTAAGCCAGCATAGCATTCCCAGTAGCCACAGCTCACAGGCTCTATTGACGGGGGCGCTCTTTACTCCCCTCGTCTTATTCCCTCGGATGGCACCTTTAGTGGTGGTAAGTGAGTACTGCAGGCCTAGACTGCAGTATTATTGAAGCAGCCAATAGGCTGCTAGGATTTTTGGTTGCATGATATTTTGCTTATATTTAAATAGACACTGAAGCAAAACAAAAAAATTATGATATAATGAGTTGGTTGTGTAGTACGGATAATTACTAGAACATTAGTAGCAAAGAAAATATTCTCATATTTTTATTTTCAGTTATATAGTGTTTTTTATAACAATGCATCATTCTCTAATATTTGCAGTTTACACACTACTCAGCATTCTAAATGTTTTTACAGAGCAGGCTAGTGAACTATTGACCTGTCCTCTGGAGAGAAAAAGAATATACAATGACTGACAGTTGAGATAGCAAGCATCAGAAGACAGAGCTCTCTGAGACCTTGAAAGTCATGGAGTTCAATGGCTCTTTTGCATAGATAACAACTGGAGTTTCTTAACTCTTCCTGTACTGGAAACAATATTAGACTTATGTCTCTGCTCCAAATGTTTTATTTCTTAGCTGTACTACACATACAAATCATTATATCATAATGTTTATTTGCTTCAGTGTCTCTTTAAGCTTGGTCTGCTCAATGCATTTTGCCTGTGATAGCGAATAGCTGCCTTAGTGCTTCTCTGCTGGGTGTGAGTTTTTGTAGATTACCTTGTGTACAACCTTTTGCCTAACCTTTGATCCTGTTTTGAAATGTTGTCTGGACTGATCTTGGAATTATATCTGATCAGCTCTTGCCTTGCCTCTGGTACGACGATTATCTGATCTACTGAGTATGACCCCTGGACCATTATTGGATTTGCTATTGCTTTACGATTTTGTGCCTTGTGATGCTGACTACTGGTTGCTAACTCGGACTGCCTTAATATATTCTGCCTGTATTGTCTAGTCTCTAGTGCAGTTCTGGTGGTACTTTCACTGTCTCGGCCTCAGTCGCAATACCTTGTGCACACAAGACCTGGGTGTAACCGAGTGCTGAGACGACATGTTTAATCATCCCACAGCTGAGCAGGGATGCGCCACAGACGGTGAAGACTGCAGAGGAGGTTGTTGTAATTAAGACTGAAGGAAGGTGAGACATCTTTTCAGCCTCATATTAGGCACCAGACTACGGATAAAACTAATGAGTTTCACCCAATTCCAATATTTTAAAAACTCAACCCCCCCCCCAATCACTTGATTTTGAAGTATTGGCCCTGGCATGGGGGAGGGGGTCCCCCATGCCAGGGCCAATACTTCAAAATCAAGTGACCCCTGTTGCACTCCACTCTTCTTTTTGGCGTAGACTGTCAGGTTTCTGCAGTTTATGCCTGGTAGTCTAGGCCACACCCCCTCCATAGGCCACTGCAAGAGGCTTGGGAAGAATATATCATCAACTTAGTACACCACTCTCTATTTATGAGGGATAGGGGGAAGTATAGCTAGATATTATAATGCATTAAAATCAAACATTCTTCTAGGTTGATGTTTTTACATCTTATCAATACATTTGTAAACCCACATCACGCACACAAAAAAAAAAAATACTCAAAATAAGTTAATACTTTTTTTTACCTACCTTATAGTACCTTTTAGTTGCTAGGTGCTGAAAAGTTATTTTGCAGGTAAGATGAAATGTATGTACTACTGTAGGTGAAATGTAAACTGAATCATTTTCAATTTATCAGATTTGATACTAAAAATCTTTTTTCTTAAAACCAAAAAAATATGAAGTATAGTAAACCATTTCTTGACCTACTGGTTTAATTTGCACTTTCTGTACCAAGACAACAGTCTTATTTAGCTGCTGTGTAGTAGAGAAATGGTAAATCCATAGTGATCAATGCGGCTTAACTACCTGTCAACAAGTGAAAAGACTTGGCTTCTGTAATGTTACAGACTGTAGTGCAGCAGGCTGCTTCTCGGCTCTCAGAGCTTACCAGTGGCATTAAAACATGGCTTCAAATAATAATTATACATCTGTATCATTATATACACCCATCAACCACAGCATTAGAACAACTGATAGGTAAAATGAATAAACTGATTATTTCATTACAATGGCACTCGTTAAGGTGTGGTGTAGTTCTTGCAGCAGGTACACATTCACTTCTTGAAGATAATGTGTTGAAAGCAGGAAAAGTAAACTAGCATAAGGATGAGCGAATGTGACAAGGACCAAATTGTGATGGCCTGATGACTAGGTTTGTGCGTCCTGCTATTGAGACTTAAGCTAAATACTTAACTAACGATGGATAGGGGAACCTCACAGTGATACGCCCTGATGAACGAGATTCCCCGATACATCTTCCTGCCAGCGGGAACACACGACGGCACACAACGAACGTGAACAAGAGTTCAAACAATCTCTGAACTTTGCGCGGTAGTCATCGGAGATCTTAAAGCTCCAATCCACCTTGACAGTTGTTATTGCCACACGTCGCAAAGCGATGTTCGCCTAATCGCGCACCTGCACCCAGGTCGCGAGAGCGCGAAAAACAATTGCTCGATGCCTAAAAAAGCAAGAAAAGAGTAGTAGGTGAATGAGGAGATAATTCAAAATCAGAGGAGTCGGACTCTCTGGATCTCTAAAACATTATTTTCCTGACATTCTGCACCAAAGTGAATGGGCATCCATAGAGGCCAGAATGACACCTTCCCCTAGCACCTGCTCACAGAGCAATGGATATGCTAGCACAAGGGATGACAAAATCCTAGCTGAAATGTAAGGTACTAGAAGTTATTGTTCAAATATATTAGTACTAGCAGACCCAAGCCCGTTTAAAAACGGGCTCTAGGGTCTGTGTTTCTCGCTGCCGCCCACCGCATGTACTGCGCACGCACCCGCCACGCGCACACCCGCTCACACACCTGCCTGGCTCCCTGGCCCCATCCCTGTCCTCCTGTCTCTGTGAGGCTGGGTCCGTGCTGAGCACATGCGCAGTAGCAAAAAAGCACGGACCCAGCTACACAGAGACAGCACACGCAGGGACACGGGTTTTATTATAGAGGATTCAGGGATAAGTAGTTGTTATGAGATTGTTGGGCTCCCCATTGTTACACTTTTAAAAGTTTCACCATCTCACAGTTTAGGCCCACTTTACGCTCACTGTTTTTATTCCCTACCACAAAATGTTATATTTCTATTTGGAAAATGAATTTGATGACTTATTCATGTTCATAAATCTTTGATATGAGCCCAGCAGGCATGCAGACTGGAGCCACAGAACATAAGCTTATGACCTTCTGTGCTGCAGGTAAATGCCATGTGCGCCCGATATGTCAGCCCTGACAAGACATCAAAATGCTGGAGCTGCTGTTCTGAAAGAATTATCAGCTGTACAAGTCGTGAAAAAAAAACCTTCTTATTCATAGTAACATTTAATATAACCTAAGCACAAAAGGAGCTTTTAAGCAAACCTGAAGTGAGGAAACTCACATCAAGTTTGATACTTACCTTAGAAGTATCAGCGCTGCGTAATACGTTGGTGCTTTATATATACAATAAATAAATAAGTAGAGGCAAGGTTGGATACAAGAAAGCCTTCCCGTTCCTCCGTCCAACTCATGGTTGCAGCGCTGTCCCCTGTTGTAGCTAATCCACTGAATAATAATAATTCCTTTTTTTGTATAGCGCTTTTCTCCTGTCGGATGCGCTTGTGAGGCAGCCACTAGAGCGCACTCAGTAGGTAGTAGCAGTGTTAGGGAGTCTTGCCCAAAGATCTCCTTACTGAATAGGTGCTGGCTTACTGAATAGGAAGACCCGAGATGAATAGCTGTTTGGAACTCCTTGGGCAATCTTCAAAACTACCTGTGCCCCCTTACTGCTCATGTGTGAGTTCGGACACATGCATGCACAGCACAGATGCACTCGTCCTCCTAACTACTCAGGGACGTAAGTAGTTTCAAAGGTTGCCCAAAGAGTTACGAACAGCTATTCAACCAAGCAGGTCAAATAGATACAACCAGGGAGGGCGCTACAATGACGAGCCAGATGGAGGAACATGAAGACTCTATACTTTCCAGAGCCTTCTCTTTATTTACGTAAGTATCAAACTTGAAATTTTTCCTCGCTTCATGTTTACTTTGAGAACAAATCCACCCAAACCAGATATTTCAGTTACAGGTGAACTCAATTAGTCTGACTCACCACTGACTTCTTTTGTTTCTAATGGTGAGTACACACGGGCTACAACTGTCGCTGCAACCACGAACCGTCGCTAGTCAGAGCTGTCGCCAGGCGATTGCCGTGGCCAATCGCCGGCAACAGCTGTCGCTGCAACTTCGCCGCAACTGTCGCTAGTCGGCCACGCGTACTGTGTGTGTATGCAGACTAGCGACAGCAACACAATACACTACTCACGGAACTTCCGGTGGGGGGGAGGAACCTTCGGCGACAGCTTCCACCGCACCTCTGTCCCTCTGTGCGCCGTGTGTACGGCTGATGCACAGAAGGACCTGGCCTGGCCTGTCGCCGAGCTGTCGCGCACACGTCCCCGGTAAGCTAGCGACAAGCTACAACGGTCCCCCATGTGTACGTACCATAAGGGGGTCTACTAGCAAAGCTATTTAACCACGGTTACTCAATTTGTTATTTTCAGAGTTAGGGTCCCATCCCACCTGATTCAACAGGACTAGGCGTACTTCTGCTCCAATCTACATGATGTACAAACCCTTTTTCCAAAAAAGATAGAACACTGTGTAAAATGTAAATACACATAAAATGTGATGAGCACATTAGTTAAATACTATATTAAATTAAAAAAAAATTGTATAAAAAGTTAGCACACCAAAAAGTTGAAAAAGAGAAATGTTATTGCTTTATTGCCACATGTTTCAAAAAAGTTGGTATAGAAGGACCCACAAGCAAAAAATACATGGTGCATCATCTAACAACAAGTTCCTCTTCCACAAGGGTCTTGTCAAAGAGGTTCAGGGGCTGGATTGGTGGAGGTGAGGTAAGTACCCATTTGGGGCACTTTTTTCCCTTCAGGTTTACATTAACGCAGTACAATTTCCTGTCATCCATAAGGTTTACATGATTTTCAAATTATTGCATTGTGGTTTTGTTAAAGAATACCTGAGGTGACATGTGCCATGATGAGATAGACATGTGTATGGACAGTGCCTAGCACACAAATAATTATGCTGTGTTCCTTTTTTCTTTCTCTGCCTGAAAGAGTTATATATCAGATATGTAAGTGGCTGACTCAGTCCTTACTCAGACAGGAAGTGACTACAGTGTGACCCCGACTGATAAGAAATTTCAACTATAAAACACTTTCCTAGCAGAAAATGGCTTCTGAGAGCAGGAAAGAGATAAAAAGGCTCAATAGTTCATAGATTTTAGCTCTACCATACTTCAATGAATGTGTCATTGAGCAAAAACAATAAAACAATTAAAACTTAAAAAGTAGATTTAAACATAAAATAAAACTGTTGAATATCTTAAAAAGTTATTTTTAGGAAAAGGAAGACAGATACAATCATATATTTCATTCGTTTATTTTCACCGCGGGGGTCCTTTAACATTTTTACACGTCTCATTTTGCAAATAGGGCTATATAATAAGTGAATGATAAACCAGAGAAATGGGGTCTGGCTCTTAGTGTCTGTGTTAATATATATTGTGGGTACTGTCCTTTTTAAAGGCAAAAAAGTACAGTCCATGTAGCGGGTGTTCCACTATACTCATATAATCTATGTTGCAATAAGTACTGGACTTTATGTAATATATCAAAAAAATTGCGCAAAAATGCAGTGTCTCAAAAATAGTACAATAACTTTATTGATACAAAACACACAACTTGACATGAAAGGAGGTGGGAGTTTTGTTCTTGCTTTAATTCCATATGCAGCATTTATTTTTATTCTCTTTTGAAGCATATGTATTTCTTAGGACCTGTGCACCTGGACTTTGATATCACATGTCCTTTGTCAAAGTAATCCTTCCAATACATATTACCCACAATTATCCTTTTGAAGTTCTAGGCATTTGTATACTGTTTAGGGCTTGTGTACTTGGACTTTTTTGAAGGTCTAGGTATTTGTATGTTGGTTAGGGCCTGTGTATTTGGACTTTGATCACATTTAATGAAGCCTTGTTGCAGTTTTGAGATGTGTGGTATATTCCCATCCCCGCCCTCATCCCACGTGTGGCATTCACTTCTATGCACTGAAACGTTATTATTGTTTCTCCATACCAGGCATATTGTGTACCTGCTAGGCTCAGGTGCCTTTCTCCGTGTTTTGCTCTCTTGGTTCCTTACGCTGGCTGATGCCTCGCAGGTCTGTATTGTGATCCTCCTGACCTCTTACCCCTTTTTTCATGCAATATCATGTCAGGACCAATATTAATCGGCCCTTGTGGGACATTGTGTATTTCACCTTGGGTCTGCTCTTATATCTTTATTCCTGAACCCTGATGTAAGGTAACATTTACCTGTTCTTTTATGATACATCAGAGTGACATAACTCATGTTATGAGCTTTGGGTCACCTTCACCTTTTTGATTGGTTTCATCTTTATCTTTACATTCTATGGTATGTGAGTCCATATGATTGATTTGGACTCGGCGTTTAGACATACTTGATACACATGGTCTCTCTCTACTTCATTTGTTTGGTGAGATCTCCTCTTGACTGGGGTGCGATGCCTTTTTGGATAAGTGGCATTGGATATTAATATGTTTTGTATCTGTTTGCCTTTTAGAAATTGTAAATTCGCTTTTTTTGGCCTGACGAAGGGCATATTCACCCCAAAACAGACTAGTGTCGTTGCCAATTCAACCATTATGCCAATTCTACTAATATGGTCCTTTTTTCTGTCAGCCAAACAATTTGAATAAGCCTTTATTGAGCCTCTGTATTCAAGTTACACGGATCTTTCATGTCAAGTTGTGTGTTTTGTATCAATAAAGTTTTTGCACTATTTTTGAGACACTGCATTTTTGCGTAATAGTCTAATGGCTCATACTCACGGGCTACAAATGTCGCCCGTGAGTATAAGGCATTGCACGGGCGCGCACCCCGAACTGTCGCTCGTCGCTGCTGTCGCCAGGCTATTGGCGCGGTCAATCGCCTGGCGACAGTTGCCGCCGCAACTCCGCCGCAACTGTCGCTAGTCCGCGTGGGTATGCGGACTAGCGACAGCAACAACCAGGAATTACCTTCAACTTCCGGCGGGGGGAGGAACAACAGCGACAGCTTCCGCCGCATTAGTTGCCAGGTCCCTCCGCCGTGTGTATGCGGAGGGACCTGGCGACGAGCTGTCGCCGGCCTGTCGCGCACACGCTCCCGTGTGCTAGCGACAGGCCAGAATGTTGCCCGTGAGTATGGGGCACTAGTGTCTGTGGCCAGTGGGTAAACAGGGGTCTCACTAATGGAATGTACATGAGGTGTAAGAGCCAAAGTGAAATTCTAATTCCAATTACAGCAAAAGACATTGGCCTCAATTCACTAAGATCATGCTGGAGATAATAAGGCAAGAGAAAACTTACCTACACACAGTAAGAGAGTTATGTTATCTCTTCATTCCTTACGTTACCTCTTCTGTAGTTAATTTACCTCCTCTGTAGTTAAGTTACCTCCTCTGTAGTTAAGTTACCTCCTCTGTAGTTATTTTCACATGCAGTTAATGAACAGCCTGTCTTTAACTCTGGAGTTATTTTAAGGATTAAAGAGTTAACTTAAAGACAGAAGAGTTAAATTTAGGTTTGCCTGAGGTAAAATGTTTCCTGAATACGACATGCCTTATCACCATGGTAACAACTCTAGAAGAAGTTATTAAAGACAGGAGATAAGCTTAGTGAATTGAGGCCTATGACACATATCAATGCTACGCCAGTCATTTATCATTTCAAGAAAGGAACATGTGATACCCATATTTGTGGAAAATGAAATAAAGATACTGCTGTAGCTTTGTTTGTCTGTTACGTATTTTATTCTCCTTCATGAGCCTGTATGAGATGTTGAAAAAAATCAATATGGCTGAATTGGGATGACAACAAGAGTTATGGCCCATACTCACGGGCGAGAAATGTGGCCTGTCGCCAGCACACGTGAGCGTGTGGGCGACAGCTTCTCGCCAGGTCCCTCCGCGTACACACGCGGAAGAGGGACCAGCGGCAAGGCGGAAGCTGTCGCTGACGTTCCTCCTCCCCCCGCCGGAAGCTCCATGTACCTACATGGAGGTTGCTGTCGCTAGTCCGCGTACTCACGCGGACTAGCGACAGTTGCGGCGGGGGGGCAGCGGCGACTGTCGCCATGCGATTGAAAGTTTCAATCGCATGGCGACATGAGCGGCGGGCGACAGTTCGGGGTGCGCGCGTGTGCGACGGCCCATACTCACGGGCGACCTGTCGCCGCAACACGCGCGCGCCGCGTGTTGAGGCGACAAAAGTCCCTCGTGAGTATGGGCCATTAGTCATTTGACCCTGGAGGCCAGCATAGGTAGAAAGTGACATCAGTCATCTGGAGTCGGCATTGTGAGCAGGGTATTAGCAGCAAATAATCACTGATAAGGGTCATGAGAAGTGTAGCCCCGTATCTAACGGGGAGATGGTGCAGGAAGCAGCCTCAGCCTCTCCCAATTACTTTACTCTTGTCATAAGGCTAAAATGGTGTCAATCGAATACGCAAAACTATTTTAAAGGACCACTATCACAAAAATCATAAAATTTAAAGTGCATGTAAACATATACCTATAAGAAGTACATTTCTCCCAGAGTAAAATGTGCTGTAAATAACTTTTCTCTTATGTAGCTGTAACTTATAGTAGGTAATAGATATCTGACAGAACTGACAGGTTTTGGACTAGCCCATCTCCTCATGGGGGATTCTCAGCATGGCCTTTATTCTTTATAAAGACACAACCTGAAAAGGATTTAAACAAATATGCTGGCCATCCTCCCTGCTCACTGCACACCCTTTTTGGCAGTTAGACGTAGCAACTGCCATTCACTAAGTGCTTTTAAAAATAAATAAAACCCTGAGAATCCCCCATGAGGAGATGAGCTGGTCCAAAACCTGTCAGTTCTGTCAGATTTCTACTAACTACAGTAAGTCACAGCAACATATGAGAAAAGTAATTTATGGCTCATTTTACTTTGGGAGAAATGTACTTCTTATTTGTATATGTTTACATGTACTTTAAATTGTACGATTTTCGCGATAGTGGTCCTTTAAGTGACTATGCAGTGAGAGGGATATAGAGGCTGCTATATTTTTCCCTATAAACCATGTCAATTGCCTAGCTGTCCTTTTGATCCTCTGCCTCTAATACTTTAAGCTATAGACCCAGAACAGGCATCCAGATCAGGTGCTCTGACTAAAACCACGCTAGACATATATGCTTGTTTCAGGTGTGTGATTCAAACATTATTAAAGCCAGAAAGATCTGCTGGACAACCAGGCAACTGGCATTGTCTGAAAGAAAGTAAATATGGCAGCCACCATATTCCACCCATTACGTGATCAATATAAGCTGTTTTCCAGCCTTTTAAAGTTTACCTAATCACATGTAGGTCAGGAACATGTATGAGGAATTTTTAGCAGACAGATTTTCTCTTCAACATTGTTCAAAATGTTTCCATTTTAATTTGCAGCCAGCTGTGAATGTCTAAAACTGCCAGATTTCCAGCAATGCCAACAATAAACTTCTGGAGTACTTTTCAAAACACAGACTGCCCACTAACTCCCATCTTCCTGTATGAGTAACTAGCTGAACAGAGTATTAGAAGTATTGTTTTTCCTCTAACATACCTGGGGCCTAATCTACAAAGACATTTTTAGAGGTCTGCAATCACCTCCAGTGGGGATATCATAAGTGATCAAGTAAACCGGGACTATATTAGTTAAATTTTTCTGCTAACAGGTGGTTAGGATTTACCATCCTCACCTGGGCCACATCAGATCATAGTAAGGGTTGATAAACGGTATGTAAATTAGCGGTTGTGTGATTTTCACTGTATGCAGCATAAAAAGACAAAGGTGGCTTTTCCTGTGCAGCTTCTTTTATGTTTCTATATTACCCAGGAGTGAACCTTTTTATGAAGAGCACTCAAGAAAGAAAAATACAGTATCCAGACACAAGATTACCCTTGCTCACATCATTTTTGGGCAAACATCCAGATGGCCATCACCCAAACTCCTGGTCTGATTGTATTTTGGGAAACAAGAAATAGGTTGGGTTGGATTCTATTAATAGATTGCAACTGATTTACAAAAAAAATCTGGCCCCCCTGGATATCAATGTGTCCTTCCCTCCTCTATGTCAACAGACTTACATGGTAGACCCAGAGAAAAATATACATTTATGGCTCACTAGCAAATATCAGCTACAGTGACCTGAAGGCAGAAAGTTCATAATTGCATGTCCGACCAGATTTATGATGGGAATACACGGCTCGATTCTGAGCCATTTAGATGGTTAGATAGATCATTTCCAACATGTCCGATCATGGTTCGATCGATTTACCGCTAGATTCACCATTGACGTTAATTGAAAAAAGATAAGAAAAACGAGTGGAAGATAAGAGAATTGAGTGGGCGGAATGATCGGGCGCAGAATCGAGGACCAGAATGGACCTATGTCTTCCCAGCATTACACAGAGCAGCAGCTTATTACTGATACTCCACACAGCAGTTTGTTAAAATTTTGGGTTAGGTCATTGGTAAGGAAAGCAGAGAGTTCTTACCTCCAACGATGCAAGGCAAGTCCTGGACAGCGGTCACCGCAAGCATTACATGGTTGTCCTCGTTCCGGTTCAGAAAATGCTGTAATCTGAAAAATGTAACAAGATTCTATTTAAACTTCTAAAGCTACCTAAAATAAGAACCTTGACTAATCAGTTTATTTGACTTTGATGCTGTGATCTCTGTGCTGTCAGTTCTTATTATAAGAAAACAAAATCAAGACAAGTAAAGTGAATGTGTAAATAAGAAATCACTTTAACTACTTTAAGTCACTTGCCTTGAGCAATAGTTAAAAAGAACACAGTCCTCATCTACTAGTCTTTTGGAAAAGAGGTGTTTTTTTTATTATTATTTAAAGAAAATCTGTAGGGATTTAAGAAAAAATATTTTCACTTACATGGGGCTTCTGCCAACCCCCTGAGCTGCCCTGTGCCTGCGCCGGTACTCAACGATCCTCCGGTGCGAATTTGTTTCGCTTTCGCCATCTTGCAAGTCGATGGCCACTGCACCTGCGTGGCCCTGGCCGCAAGCGTCTTTGTTCGCGCTCCCACCGCTGAGAGCATCCTGCGCAGGCGCAGTAGAGATTTTCTCGTACTCACGGCGGGGCATAAGAGGATCTTTGAGTATCGGTGCGGACACAGTGCGGCTGCAGGGGGCTGGCAGAAGCCTGAGGTAAGTGAAAATATTTTTTTTAATCATTACAGGTTTCTTTTAACGAGTCAGTGTTTCTGAATATATGCATGGATATTCATGGAAGGCGTGGCTGACCTCTCATCATAATCAATAATGCAAGTGGCAACAAGTGCTCTGCTGCAGGAACCATAACCACTGCAAGGATTTTCCACCTTAGCCAAAGGGGAGGCTAGCAATGTTGAGGGACATCTATAAACTCTTTACATTTTCCCCCCAAAATCATGAATGGTAGTTTTGGGCAAGGAAACTCAAATGTATGTACATAACCATGGAAATTTAACCACTTTCGGACCACGTTAATTGAAACCTAAGCCTTTTGGGGCCTGTTATCCCTGCCAGGGTGTAGATTTCAATTAGCCTGCTGCTGCAGCCCACTTGCCCTGCTGCTGTTATGACAGCAGAGCTCCGTGAGCCGATCAGGAGCAGATTTCATTGGCTCCTGACCCCATGATCACCATGAGCTTTGGATCACATTGATCACAGGGTCAGGAGCCAATAAAAATGAATTCCTGAATGGCTCATAGAGCTCTGCTGTCATAGTGAGTGAGCTTCAGCGACGGTAGAGTGGCGTGATCAGTGAGTCCATGCAGTGTGACTTCGGTAGGCCCCGTTTTTTTCTTTTTTACCAGCAGTCTCTGGTCCTTAAAGTGGACCCAAACTAAAAATACAAGATTTCAGAAATAAAATCTATTTTCTAAATTATAATAATAAATAGCAGCCTTTTTTCAGCTGCATGATGACAAATATAAAATATTTTACATTTATTGGAGAAACCCCTCCCTTCCTTTCATATTGCCGGCAAATAATCCGGCAAACTGGTGGAGTAGATGGTGTCCAGCAATGGAGGAATTGCTAATGGCTGCCACCTGTATAACCCTAGTTATGCAAAGAGGAGAGTGAAAAGCATACACTGAAATGCTCATAGGCTTGAAGGAGTGTTTATTTATATTTGTATGTGTCAGAGTGGTGCAATTAAATAATTTGAATTAAAAAAATGTTTGGTTTGGGTCCGCTTTAAAGAAAACTAGTGACTAAAAAAAGTTCCCCTAGGGGGTACTCACCTCGGGTGGGGGAAGCCTCCGGATCCTATCGATTCCCCCGTCCTCCTGTGTCCCACAGCGGTCTCGCTATGCCCTTCCGAACAGCAGGGATGTAAATATTTACCTTCCCAGCTCCAGCGCAGACACAGTATCGGCTCTCTGCCTGGAGATAGGCGGAAATAGCCGATCGCTGTCGGTCCGCTCTACTGCGCAGGCGCAAGTCTCCTGCACCTGGGTAGTAGAGCGGACCCGACAGAGATTGGTTATTTCCGCCTATCTCCATGCTGAGAGCTGCAACAGCGCCCCCGCTGGAGCCAGGGAAGGATAAATATATCGAGCTTTGTCGAGCCAGGATTGCGGGACGCTTCGTAGGAGCCAGTGCTGGATTGCCTGCAGCTACAGGCATAGGGGAGGCCTCATTGGGACAATGAGGCTTCCCTTTTCCGAGGTAAGTACCCTCCTGGGGACTTTTTTTTTATTACAGAGTCTCTTTAAGGGGCCAGAGACTGCTGGTACTGAAGTGGTTAAGCCTTGCACAGTTCTCAGTAACCCTTGCCTTAGTAAATAAGGAGCTATTCGGTTTTGATGTAATAGTCTGTAAGCCTTCAAGCATAATTCAGAGCACCTCCCTCCTCATAAAGCAACCTGTGACTGAAGACTGAAAAAGCTGCAACCACTATTTACTTAAGAGAAAGTCATCAAGATACCCCAGTGCAAACAGGAGGATTGGCTCTCTATATTTGCAGTATGTAAATTACCATGTATAATGTATGAGTTATAAAAACTGGCAAAAACAAACCTGTTGTGACATCGCCATAGCAACCACACTTTCAAGCTGCAGACACGGTTTCTACCATTGATTTGATGAGAACTAGCAACTCAGATTAATCTACAGAGTTAAAGAGAAACTGTAACCAAGGATTGAACTTCATCCCAATCAGTAGCTAATTCCCCCTTTCCCATGAGAAATCTTTTCCTTTTCTCAAACAGATCATCAGGGGGCTCTGTATGGCTGATATTGTGGTGAAACCCCTCCCAGTGTGTGATGTCAGGACCATGGTTCTAACATCACACTGTGGGAGCCTTGTTGCATTGTGGGAAATAACAGTTGTTTCCAACTGCCAAAAAAGCAAGCAGCAGCTACTTCCACTGACATCATCTGCCAGCAGTAAAAATGTCACCATATTATAAAGGTCAGAATGTAAATCAGGGAGAGGAAACATTTTACAATGGGCAAACGCTGACTAATTTATATATTTGTATATCATTTATAAATAATTATTGTAAAAATGAAGCACTTTTGTTCATTAAGTTATTTTCACTGGAGTTCCTCTTTAAACACATTTGTAAAAACATTTTTGACAGTGAAAGTCAGTTTCTGGCCTTGATATATGTTGTGTTTGCAACAGACTTTCAAGTATGCATAACGGTGGCCACACACGATACAATAAAATGATCCGATTTTACGGCAATGCGATAAAAACTATTGGATTTTCAGAAAAATCGAAACTTTTTCTTATTCTAGCAACAAATCTGATCGGATTTCCTGTTTTTATTCGATAAAAGTCTATTTGGATTTTTCTGATCAACTTTTCTAAAACTTTAATGGTTTGTGGAAGATTGCAGGGATGTAGAGTCTGTACAAAAAAACACTGACTCCTCAGGTTAGGATTCCACCAACTCCGACTCCTCTAATTTGCATATTACAATTTTGTACAATTACAATTTTAAAATAAAACTGAAGCGAGAGGGATATGGAGGCTGCCATATTTATTCCCTTATAAGCAATACCAGTTACCTGGCTAGCCGGCTGATTTTCTGCCTCTAATACTTTTAGTCATAGACTAAAACTAGTCCTTGGTAAGAGTACTTGTAGAAGACAGGAGCAAAGAACATCTATCAGGCCCTAGGCAATGTGACTGTGGGAACATGTAAGAGTGATGTGCAGGTACTCTGCAGGGGAATGAGAGGATTCTTCCTCTATTACACATTCTTCATGCACAATCTGAACATCTATCAGGCCCTAGGCAATGTAACTGTGGGTCCATGTAAGGGTGATGTGCATGTACTCTGCAGGAGAATGAGGCTATTCTTCCTCTATTACACGTTCTTCATGTACAATCTGAACCAGGTTTATGAGTAACAGGCAACCCCTCTGTGTTCAATGTGCACAACATTCTCAGTAGATTCCCTGCAGCTCTGTGGTGAGTGCATATGTAGAGTATAGTACTACTGTGTAACAAAGTAAACCCGAGACAGATGAAATTAAAGTTTTATACATACATGGGGCTTCCTCCAGCCCCATTCAGGCTAATCAGTCCCTCGCTGTCCTCCTCCATCACCTGGATCTTCTGCTATGGGTCCAGGTTCTTGAGCCAGTCGGGCGTAGTGCGCATGCAGACACTCCGCCGATGGGAGCGTACTACACTTGCACAGCACTATTGCGCAGGTGCAGAATGTTCCTGGCTGTGGGAGCGGCACGTGGCCGGACTGCGCTAACTGGGTGAATTACCGGGACTCATAGCAGAAGATCCAGGTGGCGGAGGAGGACAGCGACTGGATTAGCCTGAAGGGGGCTGGAGGAAGCCCCAGGTATGTATAAAACTTTCTTTTCATCCGTCTCAGGTACCCTTTAATTTGTAGTCACCAAACCAAATTTTAACAATGTATTAAATTATTTGATATCATCAGCAAAGGGAGTGCATACATTTGCATAAATCAGCATCAGTGCAGAATTATTTCCATCTCATTGACCATCTCTATTAGTGACACGGCTACACATCAGGCTTTATTCTTACAGCAGAGATGTTATTTAGTAAATATAAGAGATTCCTGTGTACACATCATATATACAGTCACAATCAGATATGTTTATCTGACTTTAAAAATACGGGGACTGCTTTATTGAAGCAGCACAAGTAACTATTTTTTGATTGGTTTATTTTATTTTTGTGGACTAAGCACAGCTATTACTGTATATATAAATTATTTATGATGACTATTATCTGAGAAATGAACATTTTATTATATTTTCTATTTTAATTACAGTTTAAATTCATTAGGAGTCGGAGTCTGTGCATTTTCTCCCGACTCTGACTCCACAGCCCTGGAAAACTGCCAATTTTCTTATACATACTTCCAAGCAAGTTTCTCAGAGTTTTCAATTATTTTTTTCATCATTGGGTTAAACATTTACCACACGTGTGTTGTATATTGGTCAGAGTTTTTTTAAATGTTACAATCAGTCAGAAAATTTATTGCAATTCTTGAATTGAAAAGATATTTTAAAAAAATGTATGGTGTGTGGTCACCTTAAGTGGGACTCTGATGGGTACTGGGCTTTTTTTAGGCTGAAAAATACATCAACCAATACAAAAGGGAGAAGAGGCACCCAAGGTATGACAAAATAGCGTCAAAAACAACTGAAAAAAAAAAGAAAAATGTGTGAGTTGGCTTACCTCAATGAAGACAAATTCATATAATAAACAACAAACTTTGTACTGGCAACACGTAGGAGGAGGCAGCAGTGGACATATTGGTGCAAAAAAAGCATTAAAATTCCCATGTGTACTGTTTTTATTCAATATTTGTTAAGATGCTTTTTAATTAGATAAAAGCTTTTTCCTCTAATTTTCATACTGAAAAAAGAGTGCCCCCCCACACACACACACACACCTTTCACATCCTGGCCTTTAAAGGACAACTGAAGTGAGAAGAATATGGAGGCTGCCATATTTATTTCCTTTTAAACAATACCAGTTGCCTGGCAGCCCCGTTGTTCTATTTGTCTGCAGAAGAGTCTGAATCACACCAGAAACAAGCGTGCTGCTAATCTTGTCAGATCTGACAATAATGTCAGAAACACCAGGTCTGCTACATGCTTGTTCAGGGGCTATGGCTAAGAGTATTAGAAGCAAAGGATCAGCAGGATAGCCTGGCAACTGGTATTTACCTAACGCGATCCTGAGCAGGTGCACTAGCCAATCTTCATTCGGGTTAAGGCGGAAATAGACGAACCCGATTCATCTGCTCTACTGGGCAGGCGCGAGTCCTTGTGCTGGATCCCGGAGAGGTACATAATTCAAGCTTTGCAAAGCTTGTTGGGGGAGGATACAGGGGAGCCAGCGCTGGATTCACTGAAGCTACAGGGGAGGAGGAAGCCTTATTGGGACCCTGAGGCTTCCCCCTCCTGAGGTAAGTATCCCCCAGAGGGGTTTTCATTTTTACAGAGTCTCTTTAACTACCATCAAGTATAAGGAGGTAGGCATGGGGGGGATTATGGTAGATCATGGAAAACCCCTTTAAAGTAAACTCGAGTCATAGCTCAGGTGAAGAAAAAAATCACACACTTACCTAATGAGTGTCCTTTGATCCTTCACTGCTGCCCGGGACATCGGACCATGCTCCTCTTCTGGAACGAGTGTAGCCGTGCTGCTGCCAAGTGAGCACGACCGGCTTACTGACGCACCACAGGCTTACAGTACGCGCCACAGGATTGAAGAGGAGCGCGGCCCCAATCAGATTTTCTGACAAGGCCTTTGGGAGGTCTGCAAGTGGCAACGGGGGACCGGAGAACGCTGTGGAAAGCCTCTATAGCAGGGGTGCCCAATAGGTAGATCGCGATCTACCGGTAGATCGCGAAGGACTTCATGGTAGTTCCCAACCCCACTACATTTTCCATTCTGTATATACAATTGCGCTCCTAAAATTGTACATAGGTAGATCATGTTGACCTGCTAATTTCTTAAAGTAGCTCACAAACTGAAAAAGTGTGGGCACCTGTGCTCTATAGGATCCAGAGACTTCCCTCTTCTTAGGCAAGTTTGTGGTTTTTGACTCAGGAACACTTTAGGTAAATAAAGGGTATCCCAAATGTCCACTCCTCCCAGCTAAATAAGAAGTCTTTTTTTACTTGCTGCCTAGTTATATTAAATTGTTAAATAAACACACCGGAGTAGCTACCGGGGATGCGACCCCATCAGCGGCAGGGGGGCCCGGGGCCCCTCTGAGGCCTGCTCGCTGTGTGCGGGGGGAGCACTGCCGCCCGCCCGATTCTGGACCCCCCAGCAAGGTGCTCAACTGGCCGCAGCAGTTCATTCCCCGCAGCCCCGCTCCACCAGCCTGCATATTCCTCCGGCAGGCAGAGCAGGGCTACGGAAAGATGGCTGCCGAAGCCCTGCACTGGAGACCATTTGTGTCTCCAGTACAGGGCTGCGGGCGCCATCTTGCCATAGCCCTGCACTCTGCCTGTCAGCGCGGGAGATGTGCTGCACAGGAGGATCGTCGGGGAGCTGCGCAGTGCGCACCAGAGGCTCCTGACAGGTAAGTGAATTGTTTTTTGTTTTGTTTTTTACATAGGCATTTTTTTTTCTGGTGGCTGCTGCACACATTACAATTTTTGGGGTGATTGTTGCCCACATTACGATTTTCTGGTGAACGCTGCCCACATTACGATATTCTGGTGAACGCTGTCCACATTACGATTTTCTGGTGAACGCTGTCCACATTACGATTTTCTGGTGAACGCTTCCCACATTACGATTTTCTGGTGAACGCTGCCCACATTACAATATTCTGGTGAACGCTGCCCACAATACGATATTCTGGTGAACGCTGCCCACATTACGATATTCTGGTGAACGCTGCCCACATTACGATTTTCTGGTGCCTGCTGCCCACCTTACGATTTTCTGGTGACTGCTGCCCACATTAGGATTTTCTGGTGACTGCTGCCCACATTGCGATTTTCTAGTGACTGCTGCCCACATTACGATTTTCTGGTGAACTCTGCCCACATTATGATTTTTTGGCCCACATTACGATATTCTGGTGAACAATGCCCACATTACGATTGTCTGGTGAATGCTGTCCACGTTACCATTTTCTGGTGACTGCTGCCCACGTTACGATTTTCTGGTGATTGCTGCCCACGTTACCGTTTTTACTGGTGACTGCTGCCCACGTTACCGTTTTCACTGGTGACTGCTGCCCACGTTACAATTTTCTGGTGACTGCTGCCCACGTTACCATCCTCTGGTAACTGCTGCCCACGTTACAATTTTCTGGTAACTGCTACCCACGTTACAGTTTTCTGGTGACTGCTGCCCACGTTACAATTTTCTGGTGACTGCTGCCCACGTTACAATTTTCTGGTGACTGCTGCCCACATTACAATTTTCTGGTGACTGCTGCCTATGTTACAATTTTATGGTGACTGCTGCCCACGTTACGATTTTCTGGTGACTGCTGCCCACGTTACGATTTTCTGGTGACTGCTGCCCACGTTACAATTCTCTGGTGACTGCTGCCCACGTTACGATTTTCTGGTGACTGCTGCCCACTTTACAACCTTCTGGTGACTGCTGCCCACGTTACGATTATCTGGTGACTGCTGCCCACGTTACAATTTTCTGGTGACTGCTGCCCACGTTACAATTTTCTGGTGACTGCTGCCCACGTTACAATTTCCTGGTGACTGCTGCCCACGTTACAATTTTCTGGTGACTGCTGCCCACATTACGATTTTCTGGTGCCTGCTGCCCACGTTACGATTTTCTGGTGACTGCTGCCCACGTTACAATTTTCTGGTGCCTGCTGCCCACGTTACGATTTTCTGGTGACTGCTGCCCACGTTACGATTTTCTGGTGACTGCTGCCCACGTTACGATTCACTGGTGAATGCTGCCCACGTTACAATTTTCTGGTGGCTGCTGCCCACATTACGATTTTCTGGCCCATATTAGGATTTTCTGGTGACTGCTGCCCACATTAGGATTTTCTGGCCCACATTAGGATTTTCTGGTGACTGCTGCCCACATTAGGATTTTCTGGTGACTGCTGCCCACATTAGGATTTTCTGGTGAAATGCTGCCCCCTTTACAATTAATTTACAGTGAAACGCTGCCCCATTACGATTATTTGGCACCTATGGGGGGGGGGGCAATCCAAATATTCACAGGGGGGCCCAGTGATTTCTAGTTACGCCCCTGAATAAACACTTTATTTGAGATGAATACATTACAATATTTTATTAAAAATACAAACTATAAATTCATTTTTTTTACTCTGCACACTTCTGTTTTCATCTGTATCCTTCTTTCTTCTTCCATATATTTGTTTATTTTCATCTGTATCCTTCTTTCTTTTGCTGAATACTTTTTTCTTCACATCTGAATCCTTCCTTCTATTTCAGTATATCAGTATCTTGCAATGTCATCTTCTCATTCTTCTGACATTTTCATCTGTAAAGTGATTACTTCTCTTTTCTTCTCTTTTTCTTGTCTACTTCCCAAAAATATACTGGAAGGTTAACTGGTCCTAAAGCTACATAAACAAAATAGGTATCTGTCAAAATAATCTTTTTGTTTGACTTTCTAGACAATCATGCACTGATAACCAGTGACCAAAATATGATAGGTCTTTTACAAATATTTAGCAGAATAGCACACATTTCAAAAAGTGTAGAACAAGAGAAACTCAGTAATATTCATCTGCCTTAATTTAAAAGAAAAATATATTAATTATATATCATGTATTAAAAATACAAAGGGAGAGAAATGCCATAAGCTGGAGGATATAGCCAGTGAGTTCAGGAAATATTATAAAAGATTATATAACCTAAAAGTACCAACAGGTGAGGGTGAAGTAGAGATAAGAAAAAGGGAGATAATGGAGGATTTGGCACAGAGTGGAATGCCCAGACTGTCGGATGAAGAGGCCTCGGCCCTGGAGTCCCCTATTACACTAGAAGAATTAAAATTAGCAATAAAACAGATACCAACAGGGAAGGTGCCCGGACCCGATGGGATCACAAGTGAGTACTATAAAAGGTATGGGGATTAATTGTTGAATTATTTGGTAAAGGCACTTAATGAAGCAACAGGTAATGGGGAGCAGTGAGGGTTTTCCCCCCGTATGCTGGACAAGGAGGGTAAAGACCCTACACAATGTCAGAGTTACAGGCCAATTGCCTTGTTGAATGTAGATGTTAAACTATATGCAAAGGTACTGGCGAATAGACTATCCCCTATAATAAATAAACGTATACACCCAGATCAGGTGGATTTTGTGAGGGGCCGAGAGGCCAGAGATTAATACTATACGGACCCTTAAAGAGGATCTGTAACATCAAAAGATCCCCTGGGGGGTACTCACCTCGGGTGGGGGAAGCCTCCGGATCCTAATGAGGCTTACCACGCAGTCCTCTGTCCCACGGGGGTCTCGCTGCAGCCCTCCGTGCAGCTGTGACGTAATATTTACCTTCCTGGCTCCTGCGCAGGCGCTCTGACGGCTCCGAACTAAACGGAAATACCCGATCGCCGTCGGGTCTGCTCTACTGCGCAGGCGCAAGTTTCCGGCGCCTGCGCAGTAGAGCGGACCCGACTGAGATCGGGTATTTTCGTGTAGTTCGGAGCGGAAAGCAGCCACAGCGCCCCCGCTGGAGCCAGCAAAGGTAAATATTGATTTTACAGTCGGGCCTGTCGCCGGCTGTTCGGAGGGCTGCAGCGAGACCCCCGTGGGACAGAGGACGGCGTGGGAAGCCTCATTAGGATCCCGAGGCTTCCCCCACCCGAGGCGAGTACCCCCCAGGGGATCTTTTTGAGGTTACAGAGTCTCTTTAACCTGGCTCAATGTATGACGGCCCACTCCAACTCTGTCATATTTTTATCTACAGATGCTGAAAAGGCTTTTGACAGAGTGGAGTGGGCCTTCATCGAGGGTGTGCTGAAGTACAAATAAGAGAAATAGGATAATTGCATTGTACTCTGCGCCAAATGCGAGGGTGAGGCTAAATGGGGTTCTATCAGAGACGTTTTGTAGAAAAAATGGGAAGCGGCAGGGGTGCCCCATGTCCCCAATGATTTTTGCGTTGTCACTTAGTAGTGTGGGGTCACTCCTTGTGTAGGGTTAGGCGGGACTCCAGCATGTGTGGTATTGAGGTTAGGGGAACTGAGCACAAGGTGGCGGCATACGCCGATGATATGTTATTTTACCTTGTGGATCCGCATATTTCTCTCCCAAACTTGATGTGTAAATTTCATGTTTTTAGCATGGTATCAATTTTGAAAATCAGTTTTGATAAAAGTGAAGCAATAGCTTGGGGTCTGGACAATGGTCAAAGGGGCTTATTGAAGGAAAACCTCTCATTTAAATGGCCAGCCAAAACACTGAAGTACCTGGGGGTAAAGATAATGTTTAGCTTCAAGGAGATGGTAGTGTATAACTATAGCCCGATGCTGGAAAAGGTGAAACAGGACCTAGAATCCTGGGATCAACCAAAATGTTCATGGTTTGGTAGAATTGCTATAATCAAGATGAATATTCTTCCACGGCTGCTGTATTTGTTTCAGGTCCTACCTATACCGGTATCATCTCTGTAGTTTAAGAAGCTTGCAAGTCTCATAAATAGATTTATAAGTAGGGGACAAAAGACGAGAATAAGTCATAGACTGCAAATAGCGGAAAGGGAGAGAGGAGGTTTGGCGGTACCAAACTTCAAGTCCTACTATGAAGCGGGGACATTGGCTAAAATAATAGACTGGCATAGGCATGCAGAAGAAAAGAGGTGGGTATCCCTAGAAGCAGATATAGTGGGGTGTTCTCTAACAAAATTACTTTGGGCTTCCAAAAAGAATAAAAAGAACATACAAGGCAAAGGGGCAGAGATGATAAAACATACGGTAGTGAACTTTGAAAGTCGTAGGAAAAAGGAGGAGATTTCTCCATGGCCAACACCCCTCATGACAATACTAGGAAATATAAACTTCCCTTTGGGTACACATCCAATGAGCTATCCCAACTGGGGGGAGAGAGAGAACTATTAGCCCAAGATTTAGTAGTGGATGGGGATTGGGTCCCTCTACAGGGGTTGGAGGGAAAAGGAGAGAGGGGAACATTGGATGAGTGGAGCTATATTCAATTTAAATTTTTGTCTGAAAAGTTGTGGAACTAAGGAGGCCCTAAGTTGGAAGACTACCCCATTTGAAGATATGTGTAAGGGGAAGGGCCAACAGAAAGGGACGCTCTCAAAATCCGGCTGCAACAATCCAAGCCCGTTGGGAGAAGATTGTTGGGAAGAGCATTTACAGCAGAACAGTGGAAGAAAGTAATGAATTTGGCAAGTAGGTCATCCATGTCCACAAGGGGACAGGAAGCAGGGTATAAGGTGTTTTCGAGGTGGTATTACACACCTGAGAGGTTGAGTAGGATGTACCCAGGTACTTCGGCGCTATGCTGGAGATGTGGGGAGGGTAAAGGAAATATCTTGCATATTTTTTGGGAGTGCAAAGAACTACAAGCATTTTGGGAAGCTGTTAAAAAATATGTATTCCAAATCACAGAGATAGAACACACAGAAGATCCTGCTTTCTTTTTACTCCATTGCAATGACTGGCCAGTGAGGAAATACGAGAAGTCATTGATGAGATTTTTGGTTACTGTACGGATTCTCATAGCAAAGCATTGAAAAACGACTAAGAGTCAAAAACGGTGTGGGAGTGGTTTGTGGAAATAGAGGGAGTCTGAAAGATGGAGGAATTAACCAGTTATGTACATGGAGATGAAGGGGGACAGGAGGAGAGGTGGATGCAATGGCAGAAAATCAAAACCTCAAGTGAATATGGGAGAGTAAGGAGAGATGTGGAACAGATGGAAGCCCCCTGAGACGGCAAGTAACAGGAACTATACAGTAAAAAAAAAAAAAAAAAAAAAAAAAGGAAATGAAGAGGAAATGGACTGATCCAAGGGGGGAGGGATGGGGATTGAGTGAGGAATGGATGGGGGTATGAATGGTTTATGCTTGGAAAATATTGGAATTTTTTGATACATAAAGCTCACGAGGTGGATAAAATTGCATTAGAGACTGGATATAGTGCAAGCTTGAAATATAGAATAACAGGAAATAGTATAAAAGGACTGGAATAGGTATTTATAGCACACATAGTGAGCACCATTTATAGTTGATGGTTCCTTGTTCTTCAATTTTTTGTATAAAGATTTTGTATAATGTTGTATATTGGAAAAATGTAAAATAAAGATTTAAAAAACAAAAAAAGAAAGAAAAATCTATTCTTTAACAAAAAACTTTTTAAAGAAAATCTGTGATTTTGCAAAACAAAAAGGTTAGATACATACCTTAGTTTAGAGGAAAGCCTCTGGATCAGCCTTTCTTAACCATTTTACCCTGGAGGAACCCTGCAAATAACTTTTGGATCTCAAGGAACCCCTGCAAACAATGTTTTCATCTCGAGGAACCCCTGCATTTATTTTGCAAGGGGCATGGTCTTTAAAAGTAGGTGAGGCTGTTTATTTCACTACCCCCTATTACACTGCCACTCATTATACTGTTTCCTTACCCCCAATTTAGTGCTTCTTTTTACAGTACCACCTATTATAATGTACTCTATTATACTTCCCCCACGATGGGGGAAAATGCCAAGGAACCCCTGCAGAGTATTCAAGGAACCCTGGGGTTCTAGGGAACCCTGGTTGAGAAAGCCTGCTCTGGATAGTCCAGAAACTCCTCCGATACTTCTGGAGCACACCACTGGTTGCCGGTGTTATGTCTGATCCTGCTGCCTGGGAGTGTCCTTCCACACTGACTTTCATGCATGCCCAATGGGGACTAATATAATTCTCTTAAAATATTTCTGCTTCCACACATCCCACACTCCCCAAATTTTCAGGGTAGAGAGGGGACCCCACGCACTACGTCTGTGCCAAATTGCAGCCCCTGAGCCCCTCTGGTTCCCGAGATAAATTACAGAAACCTATCTGTAGTGGGTAGCTCGGGGGCTACAATTTGGCACATAGGTAGTTCGGGGGTCCTCTCCCTACCCTGAAAATTTTGAGAGTGTGGGCCGTGTGGAAGCGGAGATATTTGGGGTGTTATTTGGGGCAGCATAATTAAACAGGAAATGTGGCAGCACAGGCCCCTACTGCACATGCAGGGCAGCGCAAATTTACAGGCAGCACGATCAGACACAACACCAGGACCCTCTTTTTCACGGCTGAACTCCCATCTATGAACAAGCACGACCGCACTGCACAGGCGCACTTACGGCCCATGCCTGCACAGTAGCATGGAGTAACTCGCGTACAAAGGAAAAAGCCATGCATGAGCAGGTCCATGCTACTGCACAGGCACGGACCGTCTTGCGCCTGTGTAGTACAGCTGCACTCGTACATGGATGGGAGGTTTGCAGAGCAAACCTAATCGGCAAGCGCTTATCATATAAGGTCAGAGGATCCCAGCGCTGGAACGATGAGATCTAAGGGGATGGTGGAAGCCTCTGGAATAACCAAAGCTTCTCTCTGCTGAGGTATCTAACTTTTTCTCCAAATCTGCCTTCAGGTACACTTTGAGCAAATAAAATAAAACTGAAAAAGAAAATCACTATACTGTACATTTCCTTTAATACTGTGAACAGTAGTTTTTAGCAATGTTGTAAAAATTAATATAGGCATAACTATATGAACAACTCATTAGTTTAGTTGCATTTTGATAAGTATATCTCGGCTTAAAGAATAAGTATATTATTCATCGCTATTCATGGTATCTCAATTTGCCGACAGTGCCTTTAAGATTTGTCAGGAGGACTTGTATCATTATATAATACAGGTGGTTTGATAAGATGACAAGCTCTGTGCTGGAGCCTCTTTACTGAAGAAGAAGAATAAAAAAAAAACATTTTTTACGATAAACGTGTTCCCTTATCATGACAGCTACAGTTCCACCGCAAATCTACAGGGACACTGCTAAGCTCACTTTCAAATTGAATTCATTCATACTCTGCTGAGTCAAGGGAGGACACAAGAGTCACAGGAAAAGTTAAGTATAATTTGCACAGTGAAAGACACCCCGCTACATTTGCATTACAATACCCGGGAACTGGTTTCCAAGCTGCAGCACAGGATTATGGGAAGGCAAACAACTTATAAAGTACTCTTGTTTTTCAGTCGCAAATACACGCGGTGGCGTAGTTAACTCTTCAAGGGCCATATTCCAAAGGTGGCCACAAACAGTACATTGGCCTCAATTCATTAAGCTTATTTCCTGTCTATAATAATGTTTCTAGAGTTATCACCACGGTGACGGGGCATGTAGTATTCAGGAAACATTTTACCTCAGGCAAACCTAAATTTAATGCTGGATACACACGTTAAGATTTCCCGTTCGATTCCCGAGATCGAACGGATCGATTCGATTATTTCCAACATGCTCGATTCGGATTTCGATCATTTCTGCCGTCGATTTGGCATACTTAACATGCAAATCGACGGCAGATACGATCGAAATTCGAATCGAGCATGTTGGAAATAATCGATTCGATCCGTTCGATCCCGGGAATCGAACGGGAAATCTCAACGTGTGTGTATCCAGCATCACTTTTCTGTCTGTTCACACTTGCGGTTTTTTAAAAACCAGAACGGATGTCCGGACCGCACCGGATCCGGACCAGACCTGATCCGTACGGTTCCTATCCGGATCTGTTCCGGATCCGGTCCGTTTGCATCCGTTTTCCGTGCGGTATGAACACGGTTGCGGTCCGGATCCGTTTGAGATAACAAGCTGTATAATAATACCTGGGGTCTGGGAGGTCGGCAGAAGCTCTGGGGTCGTTGTAGGGCCTCACCTCCTCGTTATCAGACGTATCGGACATGTTGCTGCCGGGGAGCTCCAGCGTGAGGTCGCTGCTGCTCCACTCTGTGGGCGCTGGGCCCATGTGTCCCCGTCCAGGATGGCCGCTGTAGCATGGAGGAAGCATGGGAGGTGGGGTGGAGCGTCCGTATTTTACGGCCAGTGTGTTGTGCGCTCTCCGGTTCTCATTGGTTTGTATTGGCCGGATGCAACAGTCCGGCTCCGCTCCGGATACGTCTGCCGGAGGAGCCGGACCAAAAAATAGCGCATGTTGGATCTTACGCCGGAGTCCGGTCCGGCTCCGGTCCGGACGGACGCATGTGAACGGACGCATAGACTTTCATTGCTGTGCCGTGCGTCCGTTCCGTCCGTTCCGCATGTGGTCCGGCTCCGGCACAGCGATTCCGGACGGCGACCGCCAATGTGAACCGGGCCTTAAGGAGAGATCTTTAAAGGGATACTGTAGGGGCGTCGGGGGAAAATGAGTTAAACTTACCAGGGGCTTCAAATGGTCCTCCACAGACATCCTGTACCCGCGCAGCCACTCACCGATGCTCCGGCCCCGCCTCCGGTTCACTTCTGGAATTTCAGACTTTAAAGTCTGAAAACCACTGCGCCTGCATTGCCGTGTCCGCGCTCCCGCTGATGTCACCAGGAGCGTACTGCGCAGGCCTAGTATGGTCTGTGCCTGCGCAGTACGGTCCTGGTGACATCAGCGGGAGTGAAGACATGGCAGCACAGGCGCAGTGGTTTTCAGACTTTCAAGTCTAAAATTCCAGAGGTGAACCAGAGGCGGGGCCGGAACATCGGTGACTGGCTGCGCGGGCACAGGACTTCTGCGGGGTACCATTAGAAGCCCCGGGTAAGTTCAACTCATTTTCCCCCGACCCAGGGCCGGATTACCGACCAGGCAACAAAAGCAGTCGCTTGGGGCCCCATTCAGAGTCAAAGGGGCCCCATCAGCACATAAACCAGCCCTTGCCATCCTGTCAGCGGTGGCTGGATGGTATAATGGTTAAAGGGACTCTGACTCTCTGAGCAGTGCAGTAACTATGGAAAGATGCATATCATTTTAGTCAGCCTTTTAGTTTTCGATATTTTCGCGATCGAAATCGCGGCCACAGGACGACTTTTCTCCAAAGTCAGCGGTGGCTGGATGGTATAATGGTTAATGGGACTCTGAGCAGTGCAGTAACTATGGAAAGATTCATATCATTTTAAAGCTCTCTTTCTCCTCTTTCCAATGATATATAAACAGCTGCTCTATGCCTTTTAGTTTTCGATATTTTCGCGATCGAAATCTCGGTCACAGGACGACTTTTCTCCAAAGTCAGCGGTGGCTGGATGGTATAATGGTTAAAGGGACTCTGAGCAGTGCAGTAACTATGGAAAGATGCATATCATTTTAAAGCTCTCTTTCTCCTCTTTCCAATGATATATAAACGGCTGCTCTATGCCTTTTAGTTTTTAATATTCTCGCGATCGAAATCGCGGCCACAGGACGCCTTTTCTCCAAAGTCAGCGGTGGCTGGATGATATAATGGTTAAAGGGACTCTGAGCAGTGCAGTAACTATGGAAAGATGCATATCATTTTAAAGCTCTCTTTCTCCTCTTTCCAATGATATATAAACGGCTGCTCTATGCCTTTTAGTTTTTGATATTTTTGCGATCGAAATCACGGCCACAGGACGACTTTTCTCCAAAGTTGGCAGCTCGATTCAGCACAATGCAATGAAATATAAGGAACCCAGGGGGATATAATTACAAACATCATGCTGGTAGGTGTGAGGATGTAATGAATTAGTTGTGGGTATGCTTAACCTCCTTAGCGGTAACCCCGTGTGTGACACGGGGTAAGCCGCCGGAGGGTGCCGCTCAGGCCCTGCTGGGCCGATTTTCATAATTTTTTTTTTTGCTGGACGCAGCTAGCACTTTGCTAGCTGCGCCAGCACCCCGATCGCCGCCGCCGCGCGCCCGATCGCCGCTATCCGGTGCGGCGGGCGGCCCCCCCCCCAGACCCCTGCGCTGCCTGGCCAATTAGTGCCAGGCAGCGACAAGGGGTGGATCGGGTCTCCCAATGTCATCCCGCCCCGTCGCCATGGCGACGGGGGAAGCCCTCCAGGAAATCCCGTTCTTTGAACGGGATTTCCTGATCGCCTATCGCCGGAGGCGATCGGCGGGGCTGGGGGGATGCCGCTGAGTAGCGGCTATCATGTAGCGAGCCCTGGGCTCGCTACATGATTTTAAAAAAAAATATAAAAAAAAAACTGCTGCGCTGCCCCCTGGCGGTATTTTTCATACTGCCAAGGGGGTTAAAGGCATATCCACAGGCACTGCTTGGAGTCCCTTTAAGGGCTCTGCCGCTGACACAGGAGACCAGGGTTCGAATCTCAGCTCTGCCTGTTCAGTAAGCCAGCACCTATTCAGTAGGAGACCGTAGGCAAGTCTCTCTAACACTGCTACTGCCTATAGGGCGCGTCCTAGTGGCTGCAGCTCTGGCGCTTTGAGTCCACCAGGAGAAAAGCGCGATATAAATGTTATTTGTCTTGTCTTGTCAAATGATGCCGTGCACTGCTCATTGTCTTCAGAGCCAGGCTCTCCTCCTAGGTCCCCCTCCTGCTACTGTGCGCTCTGCCGCTGCCCACTCCACCCTCCCTTCCCACAGAGAACCACAGCTGCAGCAAAAATGATAGCAGCAGATGGCAAACGCTCACTCACCTATCCATGATCCAAGCGATAGAGATCCCGTCATCTGAAACCCATCTGTCTCTTCTACAGTGCAGCCGCTCGCTCTAAACTTCCTGATTCTCAGATCAGACAGGAAGTAGGAAGTAGTAATAGTAGTAGTAACAGAGCGGCAGCACTCTAGAGGAGACAGATGGGCTCCGGATGACGGAACCTCTATTGCTTGGATCGCAATAGGTGAATGTGATTCATCTGGTGCTGTCATTCTCCCCCACTGCGGCTGCCTTCTCTGCTGGACTATCGTATTCACTGGGATGGAGGCTGCATGGTGGCTGTCTAGTTTGTGAGGAAATTGGTTGTTCGGTGGTGGGAGTGGTTATGTAATTCTGTCTGGGGAACGGCTTCCGGCTTGGCGGTGTCCAGAGCTTTCTGCTATTGCCAGGCTGGAGATGCAGGGGAAAGTGCTGCTGCTGTGATATCTGGCGCCCTCTTCACAGGGGTGCCCCAGCCCCTGAGTGCAAATGTCCCAGCCATTCATCTCTCACTCTGCATTTTGCCGCTGCTATTCCCTGCATTGTGCACCCACAGAGGAAAGCGTGCTGTTGCCCATAGCAACCAGTAGCTCGGCTGCCCGGTGTGTGCGGCATATTGCTGTGCAGCTGCATCTTCTGATTCTATTACGACATGATGGGGGGGGGGCCCAAATCAGTTACTTTGCTTAGGGCCCCATTTAGCCTTAATCCGGCTCTGCCCCGACCCCCCTACAGTATCCCTTTAAAGTTAACTCTTCAATCCTTAAAATAACTCCAGAATTCTAAAGTTAAAGACAGGCTGTTAATTAACTGCATGTGCAAATAACTACAGAGGAGGTAACTTAAGGAATGAAGAGATAAGATAACTCTCTCACTTTGCAAACACCTTAATAAGGCAAGATCAATGTGTGTGGTGGTAAGTTTTCTCTTGCCTAAAGACCCATACACACGTCAGATTTTTCCGAACGATGGGTCGTTTGAACGTCCCGTCGTTCAGTTGTTCGCACGCCAAATCGGGCATGTGTACAGATTGTCGTTCGGGTGATAAGCCTTTATTATCTCCAGCATGATCTTAGTGATTTGAGGCCAATATTTCTGTTCAACTTTACCACAAATTGATGAAAATGATTGGCTACATAGAAAAATCTCAAGTTTTTTTTATTTTTATCTGATTACATTTCCCAGGTGGTTTTTTATTTTAATTTTGAGATTAGACATGTTGTAAAATTCAGAACAACTTTGCCAAGAATTGAATGATATGTGATAGATAGATGTATTGTTTGAATAAACAACAAAAAGTGTGTGTATATGTATATTAAAAAAGATGGAACTAGTATGGTATTTGTAACGTGAAAATAACATATGAAAAAATGACTGTTAGGTAGAATGATAATAAAATGTAACTATTGTACTTGGATTATTTTATTTTAATTAAAGGGAACCTTAACTGAGAGGGATATGGATGTTTCCTTTTTAATAATACCAGTTGCCTGGCTATCCTGCTGATCTCTTTGGCTGCAGTAGTGTCTGAATCACACACCTGAAACAAGCATGCAGCTAATCCAGCCTGACTGCAGTCAGAGCACCTGATCAGCATGCTTGTTCAGGGGCTGTGGCTAAAAGTATAGCTAGGATCTTACGCCTGCTCACCCTGCAAATAACGAGTGCTCCACTCGTCCTGCCCTGAGCCGCTTCTGGTCCAATCACTTTAAAGGAAGTTTTTTTCACTTTTGGAAAAAAAACTGGAAATAAGCATACTGCCAGGGAGGTTAAAAGAAATTCAGCTAATTTAGCAATTATACACAGAAAAAAACAGGCTCTGCCAGTGAACGTCATCACATAACTAGCACAACATTGGGGCTCTAATACCAACAACAATCCTGTCCACGACAGCACATGAATTATACATTTTTGCACAGATTTCCACAAAAGGGGCCGTTCCCTTGTGCGGTCCACAAAAGGTTAAACTGACAAGCTATAAACTATCTTAATGAGCTTAAAGATTTATATTTTGTCTCCATTGTCTGTTTGCCAAGCCCAGTGTCCCAGCGGAATATCGGGAGATGGGCGTTGCTATGTTATTTCAAGGCTAACTGAGCTAATATGAGGACTTCGCTAAGAGGCAAAAGTTCAGCTTCCAAATCGGAATACTCTGAAATAAGAAAGTTTATGCACAGCCACAGAATAGCATCTAAGCACAGCCATAGATGGTTCACAAGATTAAAGTGGAATTCCAATCTCCTAAAAAATAAAACAACTGACCCCACATCTCCTCAGGTATGGTTTGGCTGCAAGATTAACCACTTGAGGACCACAGTGCTAAACCCCCCTAAAGACGGGGCTATTTTTTTCAAAATAGGCCACCGCAGCTCTAAGGCCAAGCTGCAGGTCTGCACAACACAGCACACTAGTCGTTCCTCCCCCCCCCCCCCTCTTATCTCCCCACCAACAGAGCTTTCTGTTGGTGGGATCTGATTGCCCCCCAGTTGTTTATTTTTATTTTTTTACAAATATTTATTGTATTTTTTTTTTTTTATAAATGTATGTATTTTTTTTCCTCCCACCCCCTGCCAGCCAATCATAGCAATCTGCTGTCATAGGCTTCAGCCTATGAGAGTCGATCGCTCTCTTGTGCCCCAGGGGGACAGCGCTGTACTAAGTAAAAAGACGGTGGTTTCGCTGTCTAAAGCTAAGTACTCACGGGGGGACAATTGTAGCTGTCGCTGCACACGGGAGCGTGTGCGCGACAGTTCGGAGACAGTTCGGCGACAGCTCGTCGCCAAGTCCCTCTGCATACACACGGCAGCAGAGGGATTAGCGATGCGGCGGAAGCTGTCGCCGAGGTTCCTCCCCCCCGCCGGATGCTCCGTGTACTGTGTGTGGGTAGCTGTCGCTAGCCCGCATACACATGCGGGGCTAGCGACAGTTCCGGCGATGTTGCGGCGACGGCTGTAGCCGGCGATTGAACATGTCAATCGCTTGGCGACAGCTCCGACGGGCGACGGTTCGGGGCGCGCGCGTCATACACACGGACGAACCGTCGCCGCAACACGCGCGTGCCACGTGGTTGCGGCGACGGCCGTACCCCGTGTGTATGAGGCTTAACAGTCTCCGAGCCGCGAGGAGACTGAAGGTGAGCGCAGCCTACCAAGCGGAGATGTGCATCCACGTGCGTGATCTCCTGCAATGGCCGGCCCTAGAAATTGATGCCAATTGGTGTTAGGCAGTCCTGGGGCTGCCGTGTGGTCACGCCGACTGGCGTGATGCGGTTTTTAGGTAGTTAAGTAATATACAACCAAAAGTTCACTAAACATGCTTTTGAACATGTGGGCAAATGGCCGCTGCTGCCTCCTACTTCTCCTCTAACACTTAAGATGGCCATACATCTCTTAACTTGGCGGCCGATTGACCATCCAATTCAATAATTATTATCAGGGAGAAATTGGCAGCGTTCCTAATCAGGCAGCACCTGCCTGAAATGACTACCAACAGAGGTGTACAGCCCCCTAGAGGGTAAATACACACCTGAATTTAAAACAGATGCAAACTATGCACTAAACCCTAGACTCAGATTAAAATGCAATGCAAACTGAAATAGCTAATGGATGCAGCTAGCCATAAGTAAACATACATTTCTATACAAAGGAGGAGGAGGTGGCAGCGCTTCCCTAGACATACTACATCTGCCTACTGAGTGCGCTCTAGTGGCTGCCTCGCAAGCGCTTTGAGTCCGACAGGAGAAAGGCGCTATACAAATACTGCCATTATTATTATTATTATTACATCTGACTGACTAACTGCATAGATGTGCAGAGCATAATTATAGGAGAGTTACACAACTTGCACATCAAATGCAACAAAATGTAGGATGTTGGCTTTCAATTTGCTTGCAGAGTGTTCCTGTACTAGACTCTTCCATCGCGTTGAGGGATCCTCATGGAAGAGACCCTAACCATTAACCTTCCTGGCGGTAAGCCCGAGCTGAGCTCGGGGTAAGCCGCCGGAAGGCACCGCTCAGGCCCCGCTGGGCCGATTTGCATAATTTTTTTTTTGCTGCACGCAGCTAGCACTTTGCTAGCTGCGTGCAGTGCCCGATCGCCGCCGCTACCCGCCGATCCGCCGCTATCCGTCGCGCTGCAGCCGCCCCCGCAGACCCCGTGCGCTGCCTGGCCAATCAGTGCCAGGCAGCTCTATGGGGTGGATCGGAATCCCCTTTGACGTCACGACGTAGATGACGTCGGTGACGTCATCCCGCCCCGTCGCCATGGCGACGGGGGAAGCCCTCCGGGAGATCCCGTTCTTTGAACGGGATCTCCGGATCTCCGATCGCCGGCGCGATCGGAGGGGCTGGGGGGATGCCGCTGAGCAGCGGCTATCATGTAGCGAGACTTTGTCTCGCTACATGAAAAAAAAAAAAATTTAAAAAAAAAGATTTGCTGCCCCCTGGCGATTTTTTTGCAAACCGCCAGGAGGGTTAATTACCAAAAAACATAGTGTGAACCCAGGGGTAGCTGGCCATAAAATGGTTTACACATTTTCTTTAGGAACATGGAGTAATTCCTAATCAGGCTGCACCTGAAATGATCTACCAAGGTACCAGAAGTATGGGCACCTTAAAGGAGTTATCAGGGGAAAAAAAGAAAAATTAGCTTTACTCACCTGGGGCTTTCTCCAGCCACTTGCAGCCGACTGTCTCACGCTGTCACCTCCGCTCCCCGCCGATGTCCCGGTCTCGTAGATCGGTATTCAGGCCGACCGCGGGATAAGGCCGACCCAGCGGTCGGCCTGAATACCGATCTACGAGACTGGGACAGCGGCGGGGAGCGGAGGTGACAGCGTGGGACAGTCAGCTGCAAAGGGCTGGAGAAAGCCCCAGGTGAGCAAAGCTAATTTTTCTTTTTTCCCTGATAACTCCTTTAAGTACAAACAAAATTTTTATTTTCCAAAGCAATCTTTTGTGATCATTTCAAAGTAATAAAATCTCATGGCAAGCAGAAGTCCCTCAATTTTGTTGGCCTCCCCTCCAGTGAATTGCTGTGTTAGATGCCACTTGCACAAGCATGCAGCCAGTGGAGTCCGACCAGATTCTATAGTGTCAGATGTGCTCCCAATAGTATTAAGTATGCAGATGTGCCCCCAGTCCCTCCCAGTATAGGTAGCCAATTGTGCCTGCATAATTATGTAGTCCACCAGTATTGGCAGCCAGATGCACCCCCAGTATTAGTCCCCCAAGTATTAGGTAGTCCCCTCAGTATAGATAGCAAAAGTACCATAGTATTAGGTAATCCCCCCCCCCCCCATCGGTAGCCAGATGTGCCCCAGTATAAGGTAACTCACCCCAGTATAGGTAGCAACAAATATGCCCCCAGTATTAATTACTTCATCCACAGTATAGGCAGCAGATGTCCCTCTGTATTAAGTAAGTACCCAGTGTAGGGAGCCGATGCCCCCCCCCCCCACACACACACACACACACTGCATAGGTAGCCAGTTGTGCCCCAAGTATTAGGTAGGGCCCCAGTATAGGGAACACAGGTGTCCCCATTAGAATAGGTAGCCAGCTGAGTCCCCTGTACTAGGGAGGTCCCCAGTATAGGATGCAGGTTTGCACCCCTCAGTATGGGTAGCCAGCTGTGTCCCAAGTATTAAGTAGCCCCCTTCCCCCCACCATGGGTAGCAGGTGTGCCCCCTGCATTAAATAGAACTATTATCTGCTACTATATACTGTAAGTAGCAGATAAGCCTCCCCCCACCCCCATGCAGAGTCACGAGAAGAGGCAGAGCATGAGAGGCTATTCACCTCTTGGGGTCCAGTAATAATGGGTCTCTATCAGCTGTGTGTACAGTGTCCCCTCTATCAATACAGCAGCTTGGCTCCTCATGCGGCACACCTGTACATGCCTGCGGGTCACATGAAAAGTGACACTGTCAGAATTCTAGCGGGTTTGTTTATGCAGGAAAAGCTGTCATATGTGTATGTTTTAAGTTTTAATGTTCTATGCAAAATTTCATTGTAAACTGTAAAGTTAGAGTACTTTTTTAAAATATTGCTCTGAGACGAGACATCTCAGCATATTCCAGGCTGTGAAGCTTATAAGATTATTCTAGTTACAAGAAGCCAAAACATTCTTTGTTTATGTTACAAGAATCTTTCAAATGTCAAGGTTAGACGGCGCAGTATGTGCAGACAGAAAAGCAAGTTTAAAAGTCACATTACTGCAGCAGACATATATATATATACATTTGCTCAGTAATTACACATAAATATTATTATTCTAAATATTAATAATCAATACAGTTCTTACAAAGAAAGAAATAGTTATTGTTAAACCCCATAATTACAAATAGAATGTAATACTTTGAAATACAGTTAAATGCTGGATTCTGCCAGTGATGCTTTGGGCAGTGAAACATTTTCGTGGGATTGTTTTGGTTCTGGAGGATTGTTGACAAAAAAAAAAGAAGGGGTTTTCCCAAATAGTTAAAGATGTTAAAATAGTGACATCTGGCGGTTGAACATATTATATTTATATCTTCTTAAGAAAGGTAAATATATAGAACATAAGTTTATATTATTACATATTAATGTGCAATTATATCTTATATGATTGATTGTTTTAAGAAAAATTATATAATAAGCTTTATAATTAAATAAGTATATTAGAAGCCCTGTATGTTTCAATAAGCCTTAAATTGCTGAAGACTCATACAGGTCTGTGTTAGAGTCAACCTGACCAATCTTATTTCTGGGAAAGAACAGACACATTCCAAACTAATTAGCAGAAGGACACATTATCAGAAATGTGTCATGAATGACATTGTTTACTGTTTGGAAGTTCAATGACTGGGGCAAAAAAGTCAACCAGCAGACAAGATGGCTGGTGACGTCCATTTTTAATTAACTGCGTCAGAAATTACCTAATCAGAATTTATAAACAATAATATTATGATTTTAGTATTCAAAACATGATAAAGCATTGAAGCATGGAAATTTCAGCCAATCACAACCTGGGATTTAGGGAAATTCCAGATTAGGCAGCCATATTGCATCCAATCACTATAAAAGTAGGAGCTGAATGCTCAAAGTTTGCACAAGCCTACCAATCTGCTGAGAAGACACATGAAGCAGAAGCTACCTTCCCACAAGTGGTTCTAGATGCCTAAGAGATGACAGTGAAGGGGTAATATGCTTAATATTCTGGTGATTTACTTTATCAATTTTTTAGCATTAAGTTCTGATAAGATGTTAGCAAGAAGTTTTTTTAGAAGTTATTTTTTATGCTATTTCTTGAAGAAGATTACTACAAGTTTTACACAGCTACTATATATACAGCTATTGATACAGATGAGACTACTTTTGATCTTATTCTACATAGCACAACCATTATATTCTTTTTTGAATGTACTTGGAAGATTGATGATCGCTTGGCTATAAAGGCCTTGATGAGATGGAGTACTGTTAGAAGGAAACACTACTTGGAACTGTTTATATTTTGTATATATGCTGTATGATAAGCAAATACAATTTTCTATATAAAATCATATACTGAGTGCTCTGATTCATTTCAAGGTATACCGTCAATCTATAATTACTGGTATAGAGGGTTCAGACTCCGCTATGCCGGATTGATATGATCGCAACGCTTTAAAGGCTGGTCCTTTACTGAGTTAGCAATCTTGAAAAAGGCAAGAAACGCTCAGGTTTTTGACAACACCCAAGATTTCGGTTGCAGTCATGTGTCATACTAAGGTCCACGGCTAGGAAGGGAATGTCGGTAGCATTACAGCAATTTCATACACATATCTAAATGCACTTTTAATAAAGCATTAATTTATGAGATATCACTAATGCACAGTCTATTGTCATTTAATGTTATTAAATATGATCTTTCCATTTCTGTTTGCAGCCTGCTACATCTTCTAGATGTGCCAAATTATGCCTCCTAGCAACCACTGCTACATTTCAGCATTGAGTGATGCAAGAATTACAGATTTTTATGTTTGACTCTATACCTACAAATCAATTTTTTTTTGTATGCAAGTGCTGATTTTACATGGTTAGCACAATAGCTAAGTGGTTAGCACTCGGTCTTGTAGGTTTCCTCCAGGTGGGCCAGTCACACATACGCATGCGTGCGCACACGCACACAGGTCCTTAAAGTGGCATTGCATTGTATTTCAAGCAAGCCTGAACTGAAAACAAAGTCAAAATAAACATACACACGTCATACTTACCTCCTGCGTAGTCTGCTCAGCAATATTCTTCTCTTCTCCCACATTCTGTTTGTCCACTGTTATTGATGGAATTCTCAGTCCACCATTTTAAAAATGGTGATGACCACACAACAGCTTCAAGGTCAGCCCTCTATTAACCAGTAATATCGTTTTAGCAATAGGGAAACATGCACATTACCTTGCACATCAGTTGTCCTTTCAGTTATAACTGACAGCAACTGATCATAGGGATAAAGGACCCTAGGGTTTCAGTTTCCTGAGAGACAACTCTGACAAGATCTTGTCAGAACTAGGAGGAATTATTGTTAAGGTGGAGATTAAAAATGCAATTTGCCAAACAATCATTTAGGAACAATTATTTGTATGAACGATCGGAAATTATGGTTTGGGACCACTAATGGACAAAAATCTCCTAACCAGTCCAATCAGATTGACAGGATCCATTCGAAAATCAGATCGATTTCATTATTTTGATGGGATTGATTAGGAGATTTTTTTTCCCCATTAGTGGTCAAAAAAAATCATTTCTGATCGTTCATACAAATAATTGTTCGTAAACGATCATTCAGCAAATTGTATCGTTAGTGGCCACCTTTAGAAGAAAATGGTGAGCTTCTGAGAGGAACTGACCGCAGAGCAAGTATGTAATATTAATTTGCAGGTACATTATGTGTTTTTTTTTTTTTCAATCTTTTTTATTGAAGAATTTTTTTTTTTTAAAAGCAGAATATGAACATAACAGTACAGACTATGTAAGTATTCGCTTAATAACAGGTTACAACACATCACATATTCATATGCGAAACTTAAGTCTAATAACAAATGCAAAAGATAAATAATGAAAAGGTGAACAAGATATAGCAGTGTCATAGATAGGCATACATGGGGTAATCAAGGGGACGATGATCACTTAACACATATCCAGTATTGCTATCTAGAGGGGGTAGCTACTGAATATCTAGTTGTGGCAAAATACCTCTCACTCATTCATAGAACCAAAATATGGCTGAGCAAGAGCCTAGTGTTTTTTTTTTTTTTAAATATAATTTTACTCGCATCTGGCTCCCTTTTTTGTCATGCAAACAATTTCTCTGTTCATGTTCTGACCTATTAAAGGACAACTGAAGTGAGAAGGATATGGAGGCTGCCATATTTATTTCCTTTTAAGCAATACCAGTTGTCTGGCATCCTGCTGATCCTCTGCCTCTAATACATTAAGCCAAAGCCCCTGAACAAGAATGCAACAGATCAGAGGTTTCTGACATTATCAGATCTGATAAGATGCAAGCCTATGGGAACAGACGGTTTCCGTAGCTACCGGGCTCTTTACTGCATCCATTCTTCTGTACTCTTCTGTCACCTGTCTTTTCTGTCACCTTCTGCCTCCATTTGTCACCTTCTTCTGTCATCTTTCGCCTTCATCAGGGGGGGTCACCGCTGCTGCTCAGTTCCCGCGGCCACTCGGGTTGCCATCCTTGAGGACTTCCATTGGGCTGTTTCATGTCCAATAGGAAGCCCCAGCAGTTAAATATGTCTCTGCAGTTACCGGAGTGGTGGTGTTACGCTTCACAAGGATGCTGTTGTTATGCTTCACAGGGATGCTGTTGACTTTACCACTGATGTCGAGACCACCCGGAGCACAGGTCTAAGTGACCACGGGTCTTCACCCACACTCCCTTGAGGGGAATGCAGGATCACACCCCCAGGAGGGGGATGTGGGACTTCGCTGCCTAGTGCCCACCAGGTTGTGCTCCAAGAAGCCCCTACAGTGGCTCAGAGAACAGTGACACTGCAATGTGGAGTAAACAAGGTACAGAGTCCACAGGCAAGGCGAGGTCAAAAACAGTTCCAAGGTCAGGGCTGGCAGAGTTCAAGCGTGATGAGAAGACAAGCTGGGGTCGAGGCAGGCAGAGTACTTTCATGAACGGTAAGCAGGCTGAAGATCAGGGCAGGCGGAAGACAAGCGTAGTCAGGATCAAGCCGAGGTCGGGTAACAGGTAATCAATCAAGAAGTTTGCTGGCAGAGTCACAGGAACAACTGCTGACAAGCTGTGCGAACAGACAGCACTGATGTACTGTCAGGGCAGGTTTAAATAGGCCGCTTGGCGCCAATTGACGCACGCCACGCATGCGTAGAACCGTCCGCGTGAAGGTGCGCATGCGTAACCCCGTCAGCGGGAGGTCGCGCATGCGTACTACCGTCCGCATAGACCTGGTCAGAAGCGGACGCGCATGCGCGTGGTCTGATACGCGTCACGCTGGTTGGCGTGACGCCACAAAGTAAACAAACATGGCGGCCACCTCCGTGCTCGTGCCTCGTACTGGAACCCTGGCTGTGCCTACCAGGCGACAAGGATTCGTAAGTATGACATTGCCCCCCCCTCAAGGGCATCCTCTGGATGCCCCCAGGACTTGGCTTCTCGGGATGTCTTTGGTGGAACACCCTGACTAACCTAGGAGCATGAATATTGGTAGCTGGTTCCCATGAATTCTCCTCCACTCCAAAACCCTTCCATTTGATTAAATAATAAAGTCTCCTCCTGGTTATTCTGGAGTCCAGAATCTTTTCTACTTTAAACTCTTCTGCCCCATCAATCATGATTGGTAGCGGTGGAGGAGTAGTTCGGTTGAAGGAAGAGTCAGGGATCACTTGCTTAAAACATGACACATGAAATACTGGGTGAATCTTCATTGCTCCCGGAAGTTTCAATTTAAAGGCTACCACATTAATTCTCCTCTCGATCTGGAACGGGCCAATGTATCTTGGACCTAGTTTTTTAGAGGGACACTTTAGCTTGAGATTGTCTGTGGATAACCAGACTAAGTCACCAACCTGAAAATTAGGAGCAGCTGATCTCTTCTTATCCGCTTGAAACTTTGCTCTGGCCTGTGATTGCCTCAGAATCTCCTGTAATCTCCCAAAATTCTCAGAAAGGCTTGCTAATCTTGATTGGACTTCTGGTACAGCAGGATCAGAACGTAAGGTGGGCAGTATTGCAGGATGAAAGGCATAATTAGCATAAAAAGGTGTTTGTTTGGTGGATGTATGGATAGAGTTATTGTAGGCAAACTCTGCTGTAGCAAGCAGGGAGGACCAATCTTCTTGAGATATTGAAGTGAAGCAACGTAAGTATTGTTCTAAGGTTTGATTGGTACGTTCCGTCTGTCCATTGGATTGTGGATGATAGACTGAAGACTGAGAGAGGGTAACGTTGAGCTGAGAACAGAGTTCCTTCCAAAATCTCGAGGTAAATTGAACTCCTCTATCCGAGACAATATCAGATGGTAGACCATGGAGTTTCACTATATGCTTGAGAAAGGCGTCAGCGGTAGTGACAGCAGATGGAATACCCTTCATTGGAATAAAATGTGCCATCTTGGTAAACCGATCGATTACCACAAAAATTGTAGTATGTCCTTCCGAAGGTGGCAGATCTGTAATAAAGTCCATGGCTAACATATCCCAGGGTCGAGAGGGGACAGGTAACGGTGTCAACAACCCCCAAGGGCGGTGTCGAGGATTCTTAGAGCGGGCACAAATGTTGCAAGACGAAACAAAGTCTTTACAATCTGTAACTAACTCAGGCCAAAAAAAATTTCGTTGCAGCAGTTCTTGTGTCTTTGTTACCCCGAAATGACCCGCTAACTTGTTGTCGTGACATAATTGTAAGATACTCAATCGGAGTTCTGAGGGAACAAAGGTCCTATCCTCGAGGAAGAACACCCCCTCTCGTAATTGCAATTCCTTGGTAACATCAGCAGGTAATGAAGAAGATACTTGTTCAATCTGTTCCAGGAGCCCAGTTTGAAGTAATAGGAAATTCTTGGGAGGGAGAATAGTGTCAGGTCCAGTCAATTCTTTGGAAGATTCTACAAACATCCGGGATAATGCATCAGGCTTCCCATTCTTACTGCCAGGTCGGTACGTAACGTGAAAGTCGAAGCGGGAGAAGAATAGAGACCAGCGGGCCTGTCTTGGGCGTAGTCGTTTTGCAGTCCTCAGGTACTCTAAATTCTTATGATCAGTAAACACAGTTATGGAATGCAGTGCCCCTTCCAGTAAATATCTCCATTCCTCAAAGGCGGCTTTGATGGCTAATAATTCTCGGTCAGCGATGTCATAGTTTCTCTCAGCCGCATTCAACTTACGAGAGAAAAAGGCCACTGGGTGAAGCAAGTTCTTTGTTCCGAAACGTTGTGACAAAATAGCGCCCACAGCAAGTTCTGAAGCGTCCACCTCTAGTATAAAAGGTCGTGAAGGATCTGCATGTTGAAGAACTGGAGCTGACGTGAACAGATTTTTAAGTCTTTCAAAGGCTACCTGGGCCTTGGAAGTCCACCTAAAAGGTTGATGAGTGCTGGTAAGTTGTGTGATAGGAGCCACAATGGCCGAGAAATTGTGAATAAATCTTCTGTAGAAGTTTGCAAATCCGATGAAACGTTGCACTCCTTTTCTGTCTTTGGGAACTGGCCAGTCTAAGATAGCTGAAACCTTCTGTTCGTCCATCTTGATTCCTACCGATGAAATTTGTAAGCCCAGAAACTGGATGTTGTCCTGTTCAAAAGCACACTTCTCAAGTTTTGCATAAAGATTATGGACACGGAGACGAGACAGCACTTTCTTGACATGGCCTCTGTGTTCAGATAATGTAGCGGAAAAGATCAAGATATCATCCAAATACACTGCCATGAATATATCGATAAAGTCCTTGAAAATGTCATTGACGAAATGCTGAAACGTAGCAGGAGCATTGCAAAGACCGAATGGCATGACGAGGTACTCGAAATGTCCATAGCGAGAACGAAAGGCAGTCTTCCACTCGTCTCCCTCACGAATACGGATCAGATTATAAGCTCCTCGTAAGTCAAGCTTCGTGAAGATCTTAGCAGTTCGAAGTCTCTGGAACAAATCTGGTACAAGGGGTAATGGGTACCTGTTTTTGATAGTTATCTTATTTAATGCTCTGTAGTCCACACAGGGTCGTAAAGAACCGTCCTTTTTCCCTACAAAGAAGATCCCTGCTCCTGCCGGAGAGGTGGAAGGACGGATGAACCCTTTGCTTCAGTTCTCTTCAATGTATTGTTTGAGGATGATTGATTCAGGTTCAGAAAGAGGGAAGACTCTGCCAAAAGGAATCTCTGTTCCAGGATGCAACTCAATTGGGCAGTCATAGATGCGATGGGGAGGCAACGTATCAGCTGATTTTTTATCGAAGACATCCCTGAAGTCCTGATAGGCACTAGGTAGTAGAGGTTCCAAGGCTGAATTGAGACAGGCCAGTTGTCCCACTCGTGGCAAGCAGAACTGACGGCAATATTTAGACTGAAAAGTCACAGACCCTGAACTCCAATCAATGAGTGGATTGTGAGACCGGAGCCAAGGAACTCCCAGGATGACCGGGAAGAGAGGTGAAGGAATCAAGTCAAAGGTCAGGAATTCCTGATGATCTTCGGGAGTTATAATAAGTACAGGATAGGTCTCCGAGGTGATGGGTCCAGAGGCAAGGTGTGTCCCGTCCGCTAATTGGATGGGAAGAGGAATCTTCTTTTGACGGATAGGCAAATCAAGATGTTGTGCTAATTGAATGTCCAGAAAACATGAGCAGGCGCCAGAATCAATGATGGCCTTGACTTGGATAGTTCTGTCTGGGCCCTGTAATGACAGAAACAATGGAACATGAGTGGAGGAAGTACCTACAACCGGAGGTACTGATGACAGTTCACAGTCAGGCTTACCAGGAGGTCTTATTGGACAGTTGTTCCGGAAATGGCCAGCAGATCCACAGTACATGCATAGACGAGACTCTCGGCGGCGTTGTCGTTCCTCCATTGATAATGGAGATCTGGTTGCTCCCAATTGCATAGGTTCAGGTATATCAGAGCTACTGGCCCCCACAGAGTCAGATGGAGGTGAGGGCAGTGGAGGATGACTAAAGGCCGGTGGATTCCAGGCAGAACGAGTGGCACCAGACTTCTCAAGTCTTCTTTCCCTTAGACGTCTGTCTATTTGAGTGGAAAGCTGTATTAGTTCTTTTAGGGTCTCTGGAATACCCACTCGGGCCAGCTCATCTTTAAGCAGATCAGATAGTCCCAGACGAAATTGGAATTTCAATGCCGCATCATTCCACTGGGTGTCACCGCTCCAGCGGCGAAAATCAGAAATGTACTCTTCCACAGGCCTGCGACCCTGACGAAGATTCTGGAGAGCTGTCTCTGCGGAAGCTACTCGGCCTGGATCGTCGTATAGTTCTGCAAGAGCTTCAAACAAAGTAGCCACAGTGGTCAAAGCAGGGTCATCTTGATCACGGAGCTGCAAGGCCCATGCTTGAGGTTCACCTTGAAGCAGGGATATGATTGTTCCAACTCTAGCCACTTCAGTAGCATATGTTTTGGGTTGGAGAGAGAACATCAACTGGCAAGCTCCCTTGAAAGTCCTGAATTTACTCCGATCTCCGGAAAATCTTTCAGGAAGAGGTAATTTAGGCTCTGGAGGAGGAGCTGTGACCGTAACATTAGTTGGAACAACAGGAGGATTGATGGTAGGAAGATTCTGGATCTGTGTTTGTAATTGCAAATAGTTGCCTTGCACCTGCTGAACAGAGAGGCTGAGCTCGGAGACCAATTTGCAAAGAGTGTCAATATCAGACGGAACTCCAGTAGTGTTCATGTTGGCTGTCTGTTACTGTTACGCTTCACAAGGATGCTGTTGTTATGCTTCACAGGGATGCTGTTGACTTTACCACTGATGTCGAGACCACCCGGAGCACAGGTCTAAGTGACCACGGGTCTTCACCCACACTCCCTTGAGGGGAATGCAGGATCACACCCCCAGGAGGGGGATGTGGGACTTCGCTGCCTAGTGCCCGCCAGGTTGTGCTCCAAGAAGCCCCTACAGTGGCTCAGAGAACAGTGACACTGCAATGTGGAGTAAACAAGGTACAGAGTCCACAGGCAAGGCGAGGTCAAAAACAGTTCCAAGGTCAGGGCTGGCAGAGTTCAAGCGTGATGAGAAGACAAGCTGGGGTCGAGGCAGGCAGAGTACTTTCATGAACGGTAAGCAGGCTGAAGATCAGGGCAGGCGGAAGACAAGCGTAGTCAGGATCAAGCCGAGGTCGGGTAACAGGTAATCAATCAAGAAGTTTGCTGGCAGAGTCACAGGAACAACTGCTGACAAGCTGTGCGAACAGACAGCACTGATGTACTGTCAGGGCAGGTTTAAATAGGCCGCTTGGCGCCAATTGACGCACGCCACGCATGCGTAGAACCGTCCGCGTGAAGGTGCGCATGCGTAACCCCGTCAGCAGGAGGTCGCGCATGCGTACTACCGTCCGCATAGACCTGGTCAGAAGCGGACGCGCATTCGCGTGGTCTGATACGCGTCACGCTGGTTGGCGTGACGCCACAAAGTAAACAAACATGGCGGCCCCCTCCGTGCTCGTGCCTCGTACTGGAACCCTGGCTGTGCCTACCAGGCGACAAGGATTCGTAAGTATGACAGGTGGCAGTGAGACCAGATCGGCGCAGACGTCGGATCCGTGGTGAAGGAAAAAAATAAGACAGAGTCCATGATGGATTTGGTTTAGTGCTCTGCTGTGGATCAGTCCAAATCCATCGCAAGTGGGACCTGAGCCTTTAGTGTTTCTGTAGGTATATGTTTAAAGTGGATCTGAACTCTTGCACAGAACAGAAGGAAAACATAGAAAAATGCACCCTGTAAGTATTTAGAGAGTTTAGCCTGTCTAATTCCCTCTCATTTGTGTCTAATCACAAATTGTAATTTGATCTCTCCCCTGTGTCACATGACTGCCACGGCAGATAAGGCAGATAAGCCCATTTGAAAGTACAGGCTGTTAACAATATGTCTGCTTCCATGAATTAGGAAGTAGAAACACTGCAGATTTATTTTAGGATTAGTATCAGCTGTAACAAAGAAATGTATTTTTGTTTAAAGGTTATTATGCTGTTGTGTATCTTTTAAAGCAGAAAGGACGTTCTCGGTTCAGGTCCGCTTTAAATGGCAAGAATACTGATACAACTTCATAGATTTCAATATTCAAGTTACCTCCTTCCTCTATATTTCTGCTTTTTCTCACATCTCCAAATGGCCAGAGCCTGATCCGGAAGAGAACAATAGGAAGGAGGTTGAATGGCCCCCAAGCCACATCCCACAAACATCCTACACCAGTATTCTTTTCCGCACTAGCAAAACTCTGTGCATGAATTTAGTTTTATATAACACTGTAAATTGTTACCACCTTCTTCAGGTTTTGCTTGCTTGTTTGAGTGCTTTTTAGGGAGAATGTCCCTGGACTTCCTGTTTAGGCAGGGCACATTTCATCAATGGGGACAGAAATATTAATGGAAAGGTATTTTTGAAGGATAATGAGGCAGAACATTATTTTGAAAAGACAATAGCAATATGATCTCTATCTCTTGTCTACAAAACAAAACCCACAAAAATTTTAATTTCTTTATTCCCTGAAAGAGAATCAAAACTCACACTGTGCTTATCGAAGGCAATTTTTCCACAATTTTTTTTTAGCAGTATTTAGGCAATTTTATCTCTGAGACAAACAAACAAACAAAAAAAAAACCACTAACCCTTTCCTAGCTATCCTTGTAATAAACTAATACCACTATAGTTTAAAAAAAAACAGACGGTGAAAGTCCTGTAGTCATATGGCATTAGCAGGCTGGCCACTCTGCCATTATTGCACCTGTTACCATACACAAAGCTCATTCTACAATTTACTCATTCACTCCCCACCACCCCATCCCCCACCTACACTGTTCCCAAATGGGCAGTAGGGGTGTAATAACTGACACTCCCCTTTCCTCCTCCAGTGGATCCTGGGATTGGTGGACTGTGGGAGCGGAACCAGCTAGCCTGCCAATCACCTTCCTTCCTCTCTTTCTGAAGTGGTCAGTATGTAGGGATGGGTCAGTGTTAATAGAACTAGTAAACGTGGGAGGAGAACTTTGCCTCTTCTCAGAAGGCAGGAAAGCAGACAGTATTTTTCTTTTCTTTTTTTTTCTTCAGTTCTCTTGACCTTCATTGTGTATTTGATGTGAAAACAGATTAAATGTCTCTTTTGATAGCATCAAGCCTTTAGGCTGGCTCTGTGTTTCTACGCTTGTTGGAGAGACCAAACAGAATTTTACGAGGCTGTCTATCGCTATGCTGTAGAGCAGGGGTCTCAAACTCGCGGCCCGCACGCCATTTGCGGCCCTTGATACAATATTTTGTGGCCCTCGCTGCAAAAGCTTCCTTATAGTTTGCTTCAGTGCTCCCCAAGTAATCCGCCACATCCCCGCCGCTAAACGAGGGCTGCAGAGCCCCCAAATTGCCCGGGGGGCAATCCGCCGGCATTTCCTGGAAGGGTGCCACTCCCTCCTGAAGCTTTTAGCTTCACCTCTGCCCCTCCTGATGTCAATCGCCGCATGGATCGCCGCCTCTCTCTGTGAAGGAAGAGTGAGAGGGGCGGGCAGAGGCCGCGATTGACGTCAGGAGGGGCAGAGCTGAAGCTGAAAGTTCTGCCCCTTCCAGGAAATGCCGGCGGATTGCCCCTTGGGCGATTTTGGGGCTCTACAGCCCTTGTTTTGCGGTGGGGACACAGCAGATTACTTGTAATGGGAACACTGAAGCGAACTATAAGGTAAAATAGGCAAAATAGTTCGCTTCAGTGTGAATTTGATTTTGAAATAAAAATCAATGCAAGGGCCGGGGGGGGGGGGGGGGGGTGCGTGTGTTGCTGCCGATTGTGAAATCCCTTATGCGGCCCAATCTCATCCTGACTTTGCCTCCTGCGGCCCCCAGGTAAATTGAGTTTGAGACCCCTGCTGTAGAGGTACCGCAGAATGAGAGAGAACACAGGGGATGCCAAAGTCTCTAAGTGTGAGGCCTGGAACCCACTAGAGTGGGGGGGGGGGTTTAGCGTTTAAGGGGTGCTTTCAATCGCAAGCGATTTCCCTAAATGCCCTGTCAATGTAAATGGATGGGACAGATTCCACTAGAGCGATTGTGATTAGGCAAATCGCAATTGCAGGACATGCAGCATTTTGGGAGTGTTTCCATTCTAATGAATTAAATAGGAGCAGGAAATTCACTCCCAAAACGCTATCACAAATCGCATCCTCACAAGTTTGCCTCAGGTAGCAAAAAGTCTAGAAGCGGCCCTCCAAGTTACTGTATCTGTATTTGTCTCAATTTCCTTTATTTATATATGCTTATTATGCATTTTTCTGTATGTGGTTTCTGCACACCACGTATGTTTGTATGTAGGAAAACACGTGTTTTTTTACAGCAGCTAATGTAATTAATAGAGAAAATGCAGGCAGTGCTGTCAGTTTTTTTTTCTGCAAGGGAAAAATGCATTCAAGTGTGAACTAGCTCATTAACATTGGGTCTCAGTTTTTCTTTGCTGAAAACGCGCACAAAAACAGACAAGAGTACTCCCTTTGTTTAGCTCATATATTTTTGAAAATCACTTTCCCCAGACTCTTTCAGCCAGGTGCTCCACTCGGGTAGTTTTTATGAGCACCCGGCTGTCATCGGCTCACCTCCTCCTATGCAGTAAGCAGAGTTGTGCAGAAAAGCACCGACCCTACATTCTCTCATCTCGCCCCACCCAGCTTCTTTTCCATGCTACCCGGCTACTTTTCCATGCCACCTGGCTGGAAAAAAATTCTGGGGAGAACACTGTTGATATATATTTATAATATATAAGTTTCTATTTTAATTGTTTGCATGCATATGACCTATGTCAGTATAATGACTCTGTTTAACACATTAGTGCTAAATAGTTCAGCACAGCCCTGCTAGACTCCCAGCCCTTTCCATACACTAGTAGACCCATGGCTCCCTCTCTTTCCAGGTGCCTGCCATTATCCATGGAGCTAGCATTGCATAACCGTTGCCTAGTCTCAGACATGCTAGGTATGTGACAAGCAAATGTAAATGCTAGCCTTAGTCTATGTAAGCTCGGACCAGCTGGAACTAGTTAGTAGCAATGCAGTCTTAGCTCCAAGAATAGTAACATTCACCTGGAAATAGAGGAGGCAGCACAGTCTACTATGCTCCAGAAAAGGGCTGTGGGAGCGGTTATACTAGCAAGGCAATGTTGAACTCACCAGCACTAGCTCTACTTTGTTCTTCTTTTAATTTCAGACAAGTTCTGAGAACTTGCAAAGCTCTTAACACATAAAATGTTGGTACCACGAGTGAATTGATGATTTAGAAGGAAACTACTTAGTTCTCTTGCTACCTCTGAAGTAAATCAGTATGTTTCACTGATTTTGAAGGCAAGCATTGACTGGTACTATACCTGGATGCATTGTACAATAATGGTTACATTGGGGGCAGATCAGGTGATAGAGCAGAGGAATACTGCATTGAAAAACACAAAATCACAAAAAATGCCAGGTTTAATCAATTCCAGTAAACCTTCGCTGAAATCTGACTGGAGTAAGTTGTACAGTGTGGAGCAACAATCAGTACTTCCAATCAACATTTTGATTGCGGGGTGTGCGTTGTGCGGAAGATCCGCCCCAAATGCCAGTCTGACAAGGAGAGATGGACCGTTTTAAATACATGACAGCCTTGCCTGTAGGTAATTTTGAGTTATAAACAGGAAGTGTAAGGGAGCAAACACACATCCAATTTTGATAGGCCAATCACTGACCAATTTTACCACCTCCAGGAAAGCTCTCATACCAACTGGTCAATCAAAACTGGGATGTGTTATTTTCTTTTTTCATAAATAATTGTTTTTCCTATTTTAATACTTCGCTTCACCTTGACTGTTGGGTTTCCATGGAAAAAATAAGCTCCACTACTGCCTCCTCACTCAGGAAAGCTATAAAAGAATGACATTTTCCTTCATAGCTGGTTTTCTAAGCCTCTGATTGGCTGTTAACAGTCAAGTGAACATTCAGATTTCACAGCAAACAAAATAATGGGGAAGGGAAAACTTACTAAAAGAAGAAAAAAAAATCATAATTTTTAACAAAACAGAGGCGGAGAACATTCCATTCTGCCTCCTCTTTTATTATAAATATATAGCCTTCAGGTGAAGTCGCAAATGGAAAAGTGCCATGTTTAGAAATTGCTATAATTGAAGCCTCAGATGGAAGCTGCATACAAATCCAGAACAGTGAACCTATTCATCCTCACAGTGGATGATGTCATTAGTGTGCACCCCAAGAGTCTGAAATAAAATGTTGCATTCCCTGTCCTGTAGAAGCGATAAGATGTATGCCAAAGAAACATTATTAGGGGTTCTCAAATTCTAATTCCATTAAGGTTTGCTCAATGCTAGGCTAAACGTGAAAAATGGGTTACATGTTTAAGCAATATAGTAGAAATTGGCAAAATGTTTCAAGCCACTTTATTGGTGAGGACTGGGCCGTGGGACAGAAAGACATCTACCCCTTGGTATTGGAGGTACTGTAACTGTTTTGGAGTCTACCTGTCGCTCTAACCTTATTTGTTGATTAAATACTTGGCAAGTGTCTGCAGTTTCAGAAATCTCTCCTCAGTTCCTCCTCCATGTCTGACACTGCTGTTTTATCAGTGACTAGATAACAGGTCAAGGAGAGAGGTAGCAGAAGAGAAGACATGAGTAGAGTCACCTGTAGCCATGGACACAAGCTGACTATAGGAGTAATAGATCAGGTTAGTGTCACAGGTGGGCCACAGAGCAGTTGGAATCCGGACAATCTCACACCAAAAGCAGTAAAATATGGCCCTATCCAGCCTGGTACACACGGGCTGTAGCCAGAGTGGGATCAGTACTCAATCCATTGAATGACAGTGTAGGGCCAAGGTTGTACAGAAATGTTGCTAGCCTGTTGCTATGCAGGGGGCAGGAGAGCTGATGGAGTCACGCATAAAGGAGCGTACATGGTGTGCAGGGTGAGTGGGGAATACAATGCCCTCGGTCAGTCAATCCACCAGGCTGATTGCTGGCTGGGAATACAAGGGAGATCAAGGGCCGCTGTACACACCAGATTTTAAGCAGAGGTGCCCCTGAAAGGCTGACAACCATCTAGTGTGTGAACAAGGCTTCAACCCCAGCCAGCAGTGAAGTGGACCATGTCAAATACAACAATGCATGGGATCTACTGCAGGAGGTCAAACAAAACTGGACTAGAAAGCTAAGACACATCGTGTGGGCACTGGAAAGCTGGAGTACTGTTGGGGAAAGTGGAAAATGGGGTTACACAATGGGCGCGTTGGAAAATTAGGATACATTACAACAAGGAAACTGTAAAACATGAAGCACACAGTGAAGAACACTGAAACGTGGTACACATATGGGTGGCACAGGAACTTCGGCAAGCTACACCTGTAATATGTGGCCAGAACCACTTTCTGACACTCCCACTTCAACCCACCTTTCCTCAACGGCCACAAGATTGTGTTTGCCAATCGAGCCATATCAACTGGCATGTTTAAAACAGAATAAAATGTCACCTGGCACCTGCACATTCCTCTCACTACAGGGTGGCAGAAAATAACAGCAATGAAACTGTGACGTCACATCCCTGAAGTACTACCTGTTCTAGCATATCCTGTCAGCTAAAAGCAGGCAGCACCATGCGCGTCTCCAAGGACTACATTACACGAAGGAAAGTAGCATCGGTTGGTTTATTCACAACAGACCTCAATAGAAAGGACATCCGTATGGAGTAATGAATGCAAGCAGCTGAATTATTGAAGCAGGGCAATTGTACTCCTGTGCTAATGACATTATAACTGGAGTCAGGTGCAGCTCACAGCACTCTCCCCACCTCTGGGATCAGGGCTGGATTGTCTGCCTCTGTTCAGGGATGAGAAAATTAACAAGCAGGATTTGGACAGAGTTATGAGGTGTCAAGTGAAGAGCAGGTAGCTGTATGCTCTCTGGGGTGGGGCGACACTGCTGGCAAGTCACTGACAGGAGAGATAAATGGACTTATTCAGGAAGGCGGTACTAGGATGATGTACAAAGCGCTTAAGTAAGATCACTGAAAGATTCATTTTGATAGGTCGCTTGGGGGTAGCTGCACTTTGAACATCACCATTGTTCTCTGAGCTAGATTGTGGGGGTGAGATATTGTGTTCTATGTTCCCTCACCGTCTGGACTGTAAGCTTGACTGGCATTGTCCTCTACTGCTCTTGTGTCATAATTTCTTTGTATCATGTATGCAGGTTTGCCATTTTCAACACATGTACAGTGCTGTGTAACCCAGCAGCTCTTTATAGGTAAAATATAATAGTCACACCACAGACAGATATGACTAAGCCGAATGCTGAGGCTTGTAGTCCCTTATTGCTTGTACATGCAAAACACTAAATAGTCTAACCTAATCTGCATTAGGGCCTAGTTGCCAGCAATTTTAAAATAAAATTATGTTAAGCTCACTGTTATTATTAGTTTTAAGTACAATTATGAAATGTTGATTCTCAGATTGCTGAGTAAGTAATCTCTCTTCTTCTGATTTCTGCTCACATAGCTCCTGAATGAGGAAAGTCAGGGCAATGCACTTCTAGATTCACCTTTGAGGCCTCTTTCAGATGGGAGGCTGAACTGCACACTTGCTGAGCAGTTCAGCATCCTGTTTGCTGCTCGTCAGTGCAATTCAGGTGCAATTTAATTGTAGACGAATTGCAGCGGTAGTGACGCCACACGTGTCACCACTGACATGCGGTGGTGTTACAGGACGGCAGATAACTGTGACGTGTTGAGTCTGAGTATGGCTGCGGCCCCGCTAAGATCTGACTGCATTGGCGGCGCGTCTGTCTAGCGCCGACACTGAGCGCTAACAAGCTGGAGAGCAGCTGACAGGCAGTGAATTCACCGCAGGTCAGCTGCCGGTCTGAAATAGTCCTTCATGTTACATCTTAGCAAAAAAAAAAATTCTCTTCAACCTATCTCCTGTGCTTGTCATAAGAGTCTAAGGGGTGATACACTGATCAAGTTTTTCAATAGATTTAACATAATCATCAGATCTAATAAAAATCTATTGAAAATATGACATTATTCAATCGATATACTGATTAAATATAGATCCAACAAGCCAGTTCGTTTGGGCAATAGAGACGGTGGTGCCGGCGGGAGGGAGAGAGGCCCTAGGCAGCTGCAGTGTGCAATCGGTACACTATTTCTTAATGCATGGTAGAGCAAGAAGCAGTACAAAGCTTCTAGCTGCAGAGGTCAGATCAATAATAGACAAGATTTCTGCTGACATTGGGAAATGGTTAGCAGTGCTGTTTGACGTATCCTTTGGTATAACACAATGCATCCTGTGCCATATACCGGTAACATGCGCATTAACAGTTGCAGTTAAACATACTTTGTATGTACTGTATGCAGCACCGTATGTATCGCACCATACGCATGATGCACCATGCAACTTTTTCCTTCTGTTGCGTTTCCGATTCTGTTTTTTACAGGGAACTTAACGCCACAGTGTAAAACGAATCTAACAGTGAAACTACACTTACAATGTTGGCTCTTAACTAACACTAGTCTTCTCAGATAAACAGGTCTAACATGCTCTTAACTAACACTAGTCTTCTCAGATAAACACGCCTAACATGCTCTTAACTAACACTAGTCTTCTCAGATAAACACACCTAACATTAAACTAACGATACAATCCCATGGATGAACCATCATCGGAAATCAAATGTTATGATCAATAGTAACGCAGTGCCCACTAACAGATGACAAAATGCTAACCAATTCGATCAGATCGATGGGATCCATAAGGAAAAAACCGATTGATTCAGTTAATCTGAATGAATTGGATAACAAGCCAACTGATTGTCCAGGGGACTGTATTGTTAAAGTGGACCTGAACTCTTGCACAGGACAGAAGGTAAACATAGACAAACGCACCCTGTATGTATTTAGAGAGTTTAGCCTGTCTAATTCCCCGTCATCTGCGACTAATCACAAGTGTAACTTGATCTCTCAGCTGTGTCCGCTGGCTGCTTCAGCAGAGCAGCTAATTTGCAAACACAGGATGTTAACCCTATGTCTGCTTCCATGAAAGCAGGAAGTAGACACACTGCATAGCAGGATTTGAATAAGCTGTAACAAAGAAATGTTTTTCTTTAAAGGTCATTATGCTGTTGCTTATCTTTTACAGCAGAGAGGAAGTTTTGATTTCAGGCCTGCTTTAATTGCCCCCCGTTGGGCCCCTTTTATTCTTAATCAGTTGCTCTCAGTTTAAACTGAAAGAAAACTGATTTTCAAAGTAATGCCCATGTTTTCCTATGACATAGTTCACACTAAGGCTCCCTGCAAATCCGTTTTGCGATTCCGATTTTCCCTGAATACAATCAACAGAAAGACGGAGGAAAAAACGCAGCATGCAGTAACGATTAAAAATCGGAATCGGATGTAAAAATCGATAGGGAATCGGAATCGCATGAAGTGTGCAGGAAGCCTAAACGCGTTTTAACTGAAATCTTTTTCACAATGCACTGCTATGGAAAAAATGCATACTAACGCGTTCTAACACATACTAACGCATGCCAACTGATTAAGTGTAAAAGAGCCCTTATGCTTATAATGCTAACACAACACTCACATTAGTCTTATGCTGGGTACACACGATGTGTTTTTTCAGTCAATTTTCCGTCCGATCGATTTCCGATTCGATTCTGTTATCTTTTCTTATCTATTTTCATTCACTTCTATGAGAAATCGATCAGAATAACAATCGAAAATAAGATCGGACATATCGGAAATTATCAAACCATCTACCTAACACAAAATTGTATGGTGTGTACCTAGCATAAACCATCCTAAAATACACTTACTTCATAACGTAATGTTTCTGTCTGTATCAAGAAAATATACATTATGGCCCCAGATCCTTAGGCATCATTACAATATACATTTTATTACCTTTTTCAAGTGTTGTATTACTTAAATTCCTATTATAATGGCCCGATTTAATAATTCTGAATCCTCCACAAGGCTTGATTTGTAAATGATAACCTACAGAGAAAAGAGGTCTGTTGTGATAGAATCAGCCATACCAAAACCAAGGGACATTTCCAGGAAAAGGAATTTCCAGGTACAAATAAGCCATATCTGGGACTGTCTATGCAGTGATCAGAGACAGCTGGAGGCTATGGCCAAGTGGAATGCTGAGTATTGTGGTTCCATAACTTTTACAAATATCAGGAAACAAGTGAACAAAGGATGCGGAGTTCATCACTGCTACATGCACACAAGAAAGGGTATTTATAAGGGGTAATTAGTGTACCTGGAAATCTGACATACTGAGACTTGTAGTTCTTCAGCACTTGCAGATCCCATACTAGTTCCCCCATTCTACATCTTATATACATACATTTATAGTCATTAGACAGTTACAAGAAGACTTGGTATCTAAGCTACAGATGAGCATTTCACATGCACTGTGCTGAGTATCCAGTGCAGAAATAATACACACAGATAATGATGTGCCCATTCATAGCAAGGATCTCAGTAGAGCAGAGACAGCTGACAACTTGGCCAAGATGTTCTGCAGCAGCTGAGGGTCTCTAGCGATCAGGTACGGCTAGAGATCACCACACCATGGTGCCCTCTACACTCACCGATCTGCCGGAATGTCTCCTCCAGGAACTCCTGCTGAACATGTCCAGGCTGCCTGGGGGAGGGGCGCTCCTTGGTGACTGCTGAGTCCCCGGTATCCCTGATGTCTCGCTTGCCTGAGCTCTGTATGTAGTAGCCGCTTGTGTGAGATCAATGAGCCGGAGTTTGGAGCAGGGTTTCCGTGTCTGTAGCTCCACCCTGCCTGCTGGGGACATGAGAGGAGGGGGAGACCTGAGGCTGGAGGGTTACCCCTCAATGTATGCACGTCACTGGCACTGCTGGAGGGGAGTGGGTGGCTGGTGCACATTGTACAGCTCTGGGCACACTCTGTAATCTGACATACTGAGACTTGTAGTTCTGCAGAACTTGCAGGCCCCATACTAGTTCCCCCATTCTACATCTTATATATACATACATTTATATTCATTAGACAGTTACGCCAAGATAGAATCAGCCATACCAAAACCAAAAGACATTTCCAGGAAAAGGGATTTCCAGGTGCAACTAAGCCATATCTGGGACTGTCTATGCAGTGATCAGAGACAGCTGGAGGCTATGGCCAAGTGGAATGCTGAGTATTGTGGTCCCATAACTTTTACAAATATCAGGAAGGTTCACCAATATCAGGTTACGCCAAGACTTAGTAGTATCTAAGCTACAGATGAGCTTTTCACATCCACTGTACTGAGTATCTGGTGCAGAAATAATACACACAGATAATGATGTGCCCATTCATAGCAAGCATCTGAATAATATTAAGAGCAGAGATAGCTGACAACTTGGCCAAGATGTTCTGCAGCAGCTGAGGGTATTACTACTATGCAGTGCACATATAGAGCAGTGTTGCCAACAGTAAATTTACTAACTGTCAGTAAAAAAAGTCAACAAATCTGGGCTGTCAGTAAAGTCCATGAAAAAATGTGTGGTGTCAGTAAAAAAACCTCTCTCTTTCCCAGAAGATCACAGCACCTACTGCTTATCAGTTCACGTGTCACTCTGGAATGTACACTGCTCTAGCTAAAGATGGCCATACATCTGTAGACTTGGTGGCCGATCAACCATCAGATAAGACAATTATTATTGATATTATAAAAATCGGTGCCACCAAGAGCATGCCCAGTTGACAATCAAACCAATTTCGGGCCGAAATTGGTTGCATGTATCGATCGCATGTATCAATCGGTCATGCTGGAAAATCTCAGGTTGGCATGCTCCCCCTCCAGATGCCGTGCTTTTTCACCTGTCCGGTGTCCGCCACTGCACTTATTCGAGTATGTGGTTGCCGGTGTTTTGCACGTAAGGGTGCATGTGTGAAATATTTCATTTAATTTCAATAATAGTAGATGTCAGTAAAAAAAGTGTTCTGTCAGTAAATTTTTTGTGCTTTGTCAGTAAAAATGTATTTCTGAGGTTAGCAACACTGATACAGAGGTGTTTATTACCAGCATAGCACCAATGAAAAGCTAACAAGATGGATGAAGGAGGGTCCCTAGTGGGCCCTTCTGTCTCCAAGGGCCCTGGTGTGATCGCTACCTCTGCATCCCCTATTGCTACACCACTGTGTACACCCCAGTACTGAGTAACCAGAGATGTCCCTATTTGTCAGGTAGCTAGAGGTGTCCCCCAGTAAATGCCCCGGTATTAGGCAGACACCCCAGGATAGGGAGCCTGATATACCTCCAGTATTATGCTAGGTACACACCATACACTTTTCTGGAAGATTTACCCGCCAGATCGATTATTTTCAACATGTCCAATCTGAATTTTGATAGATTGTTCGATCTTCCAATTTTTTTTTATCGTTTTTCTGATCGATTTTTGTTCAGTTGAAAATCAATTGAAAACACGATTAAAACAAGGATCAAAAAAATCGATCGGAATTCAGATCGGACAGGTTGGAAATAATTGATCTGGCAGGTAAATCTGCCAGAAAATTGTATGGTGTGTACCTAGCATTAGGTAGGTACCTAGTATAGGTAGCAGATGTGCCTCCCAGTATAGGTAGCCAGCAGACTCCCCAGATTGAATTATCCCACCCCTAGCATAGGAAGCAGATGTGTCTCCAGTATTAGGTAGTTCCCCCAGTATAGGTAGCAGATATGCCCCCAGTATTGGGCATGTCCCCTCATCATAGGTAGCAAATGTGCTTCCCCTCCCCCTCCCTATGCAAAAAGAGCATAGCCAAGAGGTTACTCACCTTTATGGTTACAGTGGTGTCTCTCAACATATGACCCACCTGTATGTGCTGGCAAGTCACATGAAGAGTCACACCAATGTAGCCATGGAGACAGGAGGGTGGATGCGCTGCTGAAGCGAGAACCCAATGCTGGAATGCCGAGAGATGAATTACCTTTTGCCGGGAACCAAGAATATGTGATGTTCTGAGCATATTAGTGCTTTATCTGTGCTGTCAGAGAAGACACATTGCAGTTGAACAGCAGCAGCTCCCCTGAAGAATAATTGGAAGCCAAAACACTTGTATCTAGCTGAACAAATATTGCTGACAACAGGACAGTGTTGCAAGATCATTGGGTTATTGGAGTTAAGTGGAGTGGAGTTGACATGGAGTTGAATGAACCAGATTTTACATCACAATCACACAGCTGTAATTTGCATTTCAAGCATAAAATTTAACTTCTTAAATTGAAAATAAGAATGTGAGGCCCCAAAAAAATTATTTTTACCATTACTCCTATACATAGAGGAAACATGACAGGAGTTAAAAAAAAGTTGGGTACTCACCTCAGCTGTGGGAGCCTCTGGATGGTAAAAAAAGCTTCCCAGATACTCTTACAGCCCACTGTTCCAACACAGGCTCCCCCTTTACCTATTTGACAAAATTTGTTGAAGAGGTCTATTCTGGCCACACCTGTGGATGAGTACATCCAAACTGGGCATGCTTGTATAAGATGAGTGCATCCCATGCAGAATAAAGTGCTTGTTCACTACTTTTTTCCTCCATGCAATAGTGCTTTGTTCTATAACTGGCCATGTTCGGACCTTACTCCCAAATGCCCAGTCCGGATGTGCTCCTTCATGGCCGGGAGCGTGGCTGGAATATGTAGAGGTAACCTGCACTGAAATTGTGGACTCTATTCAGGAAGAATCTGGACCATGTAAGAACTATGATTAGAGAAAGTGTCACACCACTAAAAGGAAAAGAAAGGTTGGGTACTGAAAGGCTATACTAGTAGTAATTAAGTGGTTACACCACACCTACCCCCCCCCCCCCCCAAAAAAAAAAAATACATCACTTACCCATATCTGGGGCTTCTTACAGCCCCCCATAATCTTCTTGGCCCCTCCTTTTAAGCCTCCCTTCCATCATGCTGCTGTCAACTTTCATAAAAAGCTGCATCCGGGCACAGTTCCAGCTACTGTACATGCTCTGTCTATCTGCGCGCCCCCTGGATCTTGCTTCAGAGGGACTGTGCATGACAGCTGTGGCCTGGCCAGGAATGTTCTGTGCATGCGCAGAACAAGGAGTCACATGGAATGAAAATACATGCACGGTAGCTGCAACTGAGCCCATTCACAGCTTTTTAAGAAGTGGCGACAGCAGCACAACAAAGTGAAGGCTCATGGAGAGAACATACAACCTCCATGTACTGCATATAGTCAATTAGCCATAATTTAAACCCGGGACTAACCACTTACCACCATGTTGCCTGAGATTGCTTACCACTTACAACTCTGCCTGAATGCACGAGAGGCAGGAGACAATACATTTGACTCTATCTACAGTATGGTAAAGCCTTTGCTTCAGTCCCAGCACTCCTAGTTTCTTCCTCTATACATTTTTTCCAAGTCATGTTTGGTTGGCCTAGCTTTCGAGAAACTTAGTGGTCCAATCCCAAAGCTCCATCTTGTTTGCACATGGTAGGTCCTATCCTATAACACTTCCTCATTTGAATCTCAGTTGATGTGAACCAATCTTCATTGTTTATAGTATTATTATTTAGTGTTTATATAGCACTGACATCTTCCGCAGTGCTGTACGGCCTCAATTCACTAACCTTAACTCCTGTCTTTAATAACTCTTCTGAGCTGTTTTACAGTTATCACCATGGTGATATAATTGTGATAACTGTAAAACAGCTCAGAAGAGTTATTAAAGACAGGAGTTAAGGTTAGTGAATTGAGGCCTTTAAAATTGTCTTGTCACTTAACTGTCCCTCAGAAACTGACGAGCGTAGCACCTGTCTCATATAATTCAGTTTTAATCTTATGACAGCTAGGAGATGTCACACATGGTGCATTGTTTTTTAATAGATTAGACATTAGCTCCAGCAAAAATATTGAATCTCATGAAACTCATCGATATTTGATCAATATCTATGGATCAGACATGCCCACTGCTCATATAATCGAGTGTGGCAGGACAACAGGTGGGGTAAGATATGTGTGCGTGTGTGCGTGTGTTAATGGTGGATGCATTTAAAAAAAATGGATTTAAAAATAGATACTTACATCAGTAGTGTGAAGCATCTGGCTAATCCAGAGGCTACCTCAATCCTCTTAGGCTAGGTCCACACTAGACACAGTTGCAGGACGGACACTGCAGTCCGGATCCGGGGAAGATTAGGGGAAGTACCCACCGTACTGCAAACTGATGAAAGTGCATCAGTTTTGCATCAGTTTTGCATCAGTTTCCGTTCAGGTTTTTCCCTGACAGAAAATGTCTCTATCATTAGGAAGGAGTGGGAGGATTTTTTGGGCCAATCATAAAGCTCAGGCTATCCGTTTTAACATCAGTTTTTTGCCTGTGAAGCTGGAGATGCGTTTTCTCATTGCTTTCACTACCCCTGCGTGTATCCGTGGCCCTGATCCGTTGCGTGAAAATGCAGCAGATCCGGACCTTCCGTTCAGGTTTTGAAAACGGGTCCCCGCAAACGCAGACGGATCCGTTTTTTACTTGGGTGAGGCTGGCTGCTACTTTGAACATTAGTATCCGGGACTCCGTTTTTCATCAGGTTTGAAAAACGCAGCCACGGATACGTTTCCGGACCTAGTGTGGACCAGCTCTTACACCCGACCATCCCGCTAAACATATTTGACAATGGTTAGTTGAATATGCTTCTCGAGTCGTGGCCACACTGCTGCCATGTACAAGCTTATTCATACTGGACGTGCGTGAGTAAGGTCCACGCATGCCCAACCCACTCCTGCACAGTTTTTTTCCTGCAGTATGGTTAAGCTCATACTCGGACGGGAGCACGGCTACAAGAAGAAGAGAGTCCTGGGTAGTAGTGGTGGACTTGAGGAGAATCTGAGAAGCCTCTGGACCATCCAGAGGCTTCCCAGTACTGAGGTAAGTATTCTATTTTAACCCTTTATTCCTTGCAGGTTTGATTTAAACTTTTTAAAGGGTATTTTAGTGTAAAGAATATGTCCAGTTTAACTTACCTAGGACTTCTTCTAGCCCCCTGTAGTGGTCCTGGTCCCTCGCTGTCATCCTACACTGCTCCCTTCAGCAGTTGTGCCCGTCCCGGGCCGCGCACCTCCTCGATCGCTCCCGTAACTGGAAGTGTTTGTGCATGCACAGTTGCAATTTTACGAACGGCGCAAGCACAGAAGGCTAATGGCCATGTGGCCACTTATGCATCTTTGGAAGAACACAGCGGCTGAAGGGAGCAGCGCGGAATGATGGCGTGGGACCAGAACAACTACAGCTGGCTAGAAGAAGCCCAAGATAAATTAAACTGGAATTTTTTTTACACTTTAAATTTCCTTAAAATTCCATTTAATTTCCTTTAATTCCATTATGGCCACAGTTTGGCCATTATTTGTAGTCTTCGTGAGAAAAATAGTGTCCTATATTTTTGCTTCTGCATTAAGGACTCACAGGCGCAGTACAATACCGATGACATGGGTGGGTTTATGTGTTGGCACTCGCCCACACATGTGCAGAAGGCGTCGACACATTGGGGGTCGGCAATCCTTACAGGCTGCCAGGGGGACCTTGGGGAGGACCAGAGCTGCGCTGAGTGACACAAATGGAAAAAGCCCCAGGTAAGTAAAACTATTTTCTTTATTTTTGACTTGTCCTTTAATGTCTTCTCAAATTAGTTTCGCCACATTGCACCAAGGCTGCCTTTCACTGAATAGCGATTTGATTTTGACGAAGGTGTTATTTTACCTGCCCACAAAAAGTATACGTTTTGCAAGGGATCGTACTAATGTCGACATGGTACACAGCGATTCCTGTACAGAACATTCTTATTATACTGTGTTACCATAACAGCCACAACACTGATGTGTGAATGGTGGTGTTATCTTGTACCTGCTATGCAGTGACATTTCTGTGGTTTTAATAATAATTCTATGAGTTCTTTCATGTTGCTTCTGAACGGCGGCTCACATTGAAAATAACCGGGGCTGGAGGAGCATGGTGACACACTGCAGATAAGGGGCAGAGTACTGCAATATGAACTGTATGCTGAAACAAATCCTGGGAATGGAGACAAACAGATTGCTACGTAGGAGAAGGAAGCCCGAGCCAAGTCATCACCAAGGACTAATCGCACTTCGTGAGGTTCCATAATCATATTTGTCTTGGCTTTGGTAAAGAAATATAGAATTTTTTGGCATTGTTTTCCTATGATGGACATGAAAGGATAATTAGGAATCACAGTTAAAGGCGAATGCCTGAGCATAAAGCAAATCTAGGCCTAGGACGTACTACATAATGTATATTATTATCAGACACACTACATGCCTACTGCAACCTAAATGTTATTATATTAATGTATTTGTACAGTGCTGACGTCTTCCACAGTGCTCTACAGAATATATTGTCATGTTACAAACAGAGCCGGTTCTCTCATGAAGCAAGGTGAAACATTTGCGTCGGGAGCAGCATGTTTGTACTGTGTGTTTACACTAACACATTGTAGTCAGAGTAAGAGGAGGAGCGAGAAAAGAGCGAGGTGAAGAGGTCATCATTGGGGAAAAGCAGCTTGTTGTACTGTGTGAGGAGTCTGAGAGTGAGTGAGGAAGGGGGGAGGCAGGAGAGCAGCAGTGTTTCATTTGACTTGCACAGCAGGAGGGAGGAGGTGGCACTGCTGTCCTGACTGAGGAGGAATGGTGTGGCTGAGGGCGAGCAGTTTGTTTGTCACAGACTTACAGCCAGCCAGTGTGCTATTGTGTTGAGCAGCAGCATGTCATGTGAGAACATTAAAAAAAAGCAGTCAGTTGCTGTGCGATTATTCCAAATGGGGGGGGGGGGGGGGATCCTCACAATTTTGCCTCAGGCAGCAAAAAGTCTAGAACCGTGGTTATGAACTGTCCCTCAAAGGATCTTACAATCTACCACGGCCATAGTCTAAAGTCCCTTCCATGGTTAAGGTGACTACAAAACCATTATTAATATTTATATAACGCCAACATTCATTGGTTATAGTATTATTATTTAGTGTTTATATAGAACTGACATCTTCCTCAGTGCAGCACAGAGTATATCGTTTTGTCACTAACTGTCCCTCAGAGGGGCTCACAGTCTAATACGATTGCCATATGCCCATCATAGTCTAGGGATAATTTAGGGGGAAGCCAATTCATTTATCTGTATATTTCGGGGATGGGGGAGGAAACCGGGCATGGGAGAACATAGAAAATCCTCATAGATAGTGCCCTGGCTGGGATTCGAACCAGGGACCAAGCGCTGCAAGGCAAGCGTGGTATCCAATATGCCACCATGTTGCCCACAATGCCACACCTATTTAAAATGTTTTGTTCTTCACAATCCTATATATACTTTTGGTTTGCACATTGATTTTCACTGATGTCTAAAGTAATTCTTGGTCACATGATTCTTTGCACTTCATTGTTAGCATTAAAACTGCATGCAAGTTAGAAAGATTAGAATCTTATTGACCAGCTCTATTTAGGGTCCTTTCACACAATTGCAGCGCAATAATGATGAAACGTCATGTTGGGTAGTTGAAGTGTGATGCAATGCATACAGTAAAGCATACAGTACATGAAAGTATGTGTCACCGCCACTGTAATTACACATGTTGTACAGTAAATGCACAGCATGCTGTGTGTTACTCTGACGGAACCCACCGCACCCAATGTGAATGTACCATAGAAATATGAAGCCTTGTGATTATATTGCCCATTGCAACATAATGGAGCAGAGGCAGTATGAAAAGACCCTTAAAGTGAGGCCACCCTTAAGTCCACGTAAAACGATTTTTCACAGTTTGTGTGCATTTTCCCACTTGCATCGTCCACCATAGACTGCCGGCACCAGCTAGCAGTCTACGGGAATTGCGCACGCGCGTTGTAATTTCATGCACAGGAGAATCCATTTTTGAAATGCACTCGTATTGCAGCTGAAAAAATTCAGACTTGCGAATAAATGCACGCATCGCCATTGAAAAGCATTGGGTGCCATTTCACATTGTGCAATCGCACACGCTTTTGAACAAGTGTGGCCTCAGCCTTACCATAAAAGGTTTATTTTATTTGAAATAAATGCAGTACAACCACTATCGGCAGCATTGCAGCAATGGCTGGGAATCACTCTGAGATCCCAAACAGCCATTGAGGACCACATGGATGCGCAGCATCTTTAGTTTAGTAAATGCAGGATAACTATTTTTACAATGTTTTAGAGAATCTCTATCATATTTCTAAACAGAAAAACAAAAAATCGATTTATTTTTTTCAGTGCTTGGTGCTCCGACAAGCATATGCTCCAACTTAGGCGATTCCCCCTTCGACCTTGCATCAAGTTTTACTCCTTACTAGATAACCTAAACACGCACTGCCTGTATGTATGCTGTATTCTTCCCCACCTCTTGTTTCCCCCCATTCCTTTAGATCAGGGGTGTCAAACTTAAATACAAAGTGGGCCCGAAATTGAACACTGGGACCAAGTCGTGGGCCAACCTCAATGTCTACTGGCCACCTTATTAAGTTCCCTGGTGTCTAATTGCTCCCCTCCAACTCCTATACAGTTCCATGCTGTCTAGTGGCCCTCCCCTACACAGTTCTCTGGTGTCTAATAGTCCTCCCTCCCCTATACAGTTCCCTAGTGTTTAGTGCTTTCCCCCTACCTGCCCATATGGCTTCCCTGGTTTTCTAGGGCTTCAACTCTAATATAGCTTTCTTAGTGGCCTAGAGTGGGCCAAACATAATGCAAAATGGGGAAACCCCATTAAGGGTCAAATTTAATGGCTCTGAGGGCCAGATTTGGCCCGTGGGCCGGAGTTTGACATGTATGCTTTAGATTGTAAGCTCACAAGTTCAGGGCTCTCTCACCCTTTTGTGTCTTGGATTTTGTTGTTCTAGCTTGCACTCTGTTTTATTCATCATGTTACATGTCACTGTAATCACCAGTTCTGTATTTTATACCAGTGTCCATATTTGATGTATATAATTGTCTGTATCATTATGTACCCCTTGTTTGTTTCCCTACTTCGTACAGCGCCACGGAATATGCTGGTGCTTTATAAATCAATAATAATAATATTTTATAATGCTTTACATAAAGGCTTAAAGTGAACCTAAAGCCGGGGGAAAAAATGAGATTAACTCACCTGGGGCTTCCCTCAGCCTCCTGGCCGCAATAGCAGCATAGGGGGCGATATACAGGCTGGGAACGCGAACAATCACTCGCGTTCCCATGCCTGTCGGCCAGTGACGGCCAAACCGGAAGTGCTCGCCGGCGGGTCCTAGAGCGTCAGAGCGGGGCTGCGAGGCTTTAGGTTCACTTTAAATATTATGAAAAGAACTAGAAATAAAAAATTGTTATAGATTCCCTTTAAAGGAAGAAAAGCTGAAGGCCGTGGGATGCCACTTAATCGCTGCCATCTGTCCATTCACTGAGTGTGCTGAAGATCGTGTTGTCCTCTTGGCTGCAAACATCCTGAGAGTCTCTCTGCTGGGAGATAAATTATTTCCCTGCGTACTGAGAGAGTGATGCTGATGACCTGCTGGCCGCATCAGAGCAGATCCAATTTGTCACTGTGAATAACTTGCTAACAGTCATATCTACACCTCAGTTTAAAGAGCTTGACCTTGTGCTCAATGAAGGAGACCCTCTATCCACTACTTACGTTCTGCAACAGAAGATTGCTAGATTCAGAAAAGGAATGGCATCGCAGTGTACAGTGATGTGTTGGTAATATACAGTATATTCTGCCAGTACTAAAATTACCTAAAACTACCGCAGAGCTCCCAACTGCCTTTATGTTGGTGGAACATTTAATGGGCATATTTATAAAGCTGTATTAAAACTGTGAAATGTCAGTTAAATTAAAAAAGAAAAAAAAATGGTCATGGTATTTATAAAGACAGCTAGTGTAATAATACAAGTGCTGATCACTAAGTTATAGAGGAACGTCATGTGCCTGCGCAGAAAGTTATGTGCCTATGCAGAGCGCTCCCGGCCACGATCGCGCGCTGCAGGACACATGCAGGCGGGGACAGCGCAGGCGCAGTGATCAGGCTGAACAAGGTGGGGCTGCCGGCGGGCATTTAGGAAGATTGGAGGGGCAGATTGGAGAACAGGGGGGGGCGGTGAGCATCAGGACAGCTCACCATACGTACCTGCTTTCCCCATGTCTCATTCATTTGGGCTCTGGTATCCTTTAATGAAAAAAAGTGCTTAAGTTTTACAATATTTATTTATAAATGACTTAGTCATTGTTTACCCATTGTAAAATCTTTCCTCTCCCTGATTTACATTCTGAAATCTATCACATGGTGACATTTTTACTGCTGGCAGGTGATGTATGTGGAAGCAGTTGGAAACAGCTATTTCCCATAATGCAACAAGGCTCCCACAGTGTGATGTCAGTACCTAGGTGCTGACATCACACTGTAGGAGGGGTGCCACCACAATATCAGCCATACAGAGACCCCTGATGATCCGTTTGAGAAAAGGTAAAGATTTCTCGTGGGAAAGGGGGTATCGGCTACTGATTGGGAGGAAGTTCAATCCTTGGTTACAGTTCCTCTTTAATGGAAGCTGCATTAGCAACAAGCACAAGCTCCTCCCACTAAGGCAGACCAGATCAGAGACCAGCAGCAATGGGGCAAACCCTACCACACATAGCTGCTGGTGTTTTGGGACACAATGTAAACTGTCGCCTTTTATAAATAAGTTAGAGAGTATCTTGTGTACCACTGGTGATATGCATTGGTGTGGGACAGTGTGTAAAGCATTGGTGTTCCAATGCTTTATACATGTGTATTCAAGGTTGTTTCTGGTTATTGTGGTGCCCCATACAAGAATATATCCTGTATAAAAAAAAGTGCAGCCATAATGTCCACAATATAATACGTGCAGGTGCCACTCTGCCAAAATAGAGTTTGGCAGGAAAGTGTATGGAATCTGGCATCCTTACTTGATCCTTTGCCAAGACACTTCTACTGTCATCTCCATCCTTGTTCTCAGCCTTCACAAGGTCACGTAATAAGATACACAGATTATCTACATTTCCTTGTGCTGTAGGTCTTGAGATGGTCTTGATGTCCTTTGTTCTAAGGCAGAACTTGGATAGTGTAGGGAATGGTTTCCGCTTCTGTCAGGTTATTCTGGCTCTATGCATCTTTATTAGGGATATTTTCCCTAAATGTACATGCGGCCTCCTTCTAGAGTCTGGTGGTCCAGACTCCAGAGAACAGGAAGTAAAGGTCAGCAATAAAAACATGACAGATGTTCTTGCACTTCCTCACCGTTCTCTGAATTGATGTTAGGATAGTTAAAAAAGAGGCTACCTACATGTTGTTGCAGTGATCACATTTTGTAATGAGGCCGATAAAATCTAGATTTATTACAAAAATGTCTCACTGATGGTGTGTCCATGTGACTGCAGTGGCATATTCTCTAATTTGATAACCCTGTTTGCTATGACCCAAGATATACTCTGACCACATCAACCTACTTTCTACTGTATTATACAGCCAAATCTATAAATGCAGATAGTTCTGTTAGGGTTAAATAACTAGATAGTAAGAACTTGAAAAAGACAGATGCCAGAGTGCTTAGATCTGGCACTAGTGTTGGTGTTCGGGACAATTTGGGTTTCTGAATTCTATATCTCGAATTCAAACACCACACTTCAGCACCCAAGGAAGTCACAGAGAGTTCTCCTACTTGCATGGAACAGCGTGATTCACGTGAATCCGATACTTCCTCCTTCCAAATAGTGATGTTGCGAACATCAAATTTTCGGTTTACGAACGTAAATTTACTGCAAATGTTTGGCGAACCTCCATAGACTTCAATGGGCAGGCAAATTCTAAAAACTATAGGGACTGTTTCTGGCCACAAAAGTGATGGAAAAGCTGTTTCAAGGGGCCTAACACCTGGACAGTGGCATGCCGGAGGCAGATCCATGGCAAAAGTCCCACGAAAAATTGCATAGTTGAGGAGTCATGTTTAAATCTTAAGGTCAGAAACATCATTACATTCCTAAATTTGTGAAATAAAGTGCTTTAAAACGTCCCGCCTGTGTATATGTTGATCAGGTAGTGTAAGGGTTAGGCCCGCCTCACACTGACAGGCGAAACACTGCGTTTTCCGGAGTGAAAACATCCATAAAGAGCATTAGTGATAACCTCAGTTAAGCCAATCATTTTTAGTGGTTGACAGGACATAAATGTTAAGGTGGCCACACACGATCCAATAAAATGATCCGATTTTACAGCAATTCGATAAAAACGATCGAATCTCCCGAAAATTTGGAAAGCTTTTTTTTTCATTTGACTGAAAAATCTGATCGGATTTCCTGTTTTCTTCGATTTTTATCGATCTGGAATGCCAGATATTTTTCTTCAATCTTTTTAAAGATTGTATGGTGTGTGTTAGATTGCCAATTTATTAATATACACACTCTAGCAATTTTGTCAGAGTATCCTATCATTTTTATCATAATTGGGGAAAATTGAACACGTGTGTGCTACATTGGTCATATTTTTGAAATGTTACAATCAGTCAGAAAAATTGATTGCAACTCTTAAATTGAACAGATATTTAAAAAATTGTATGGTGCGTGGCCACCTTTAGTCTTTTTGGCGGCAATCTGTGTGTAGTGGTCACCGTGCTTGTGCGCACGTTCTCGGAAGTGCAGACAATGGCCTATGGTGGGGCTGAGGCAGTTCAATGACAGTAAAGTGACCAAAAAAAAAACACTGATTCTGCAGCTGGGGCCTAGTGTTGGCCTAGTAGGCTTTATTGATCACCTGAGGTGACCATAAAAAAAATAGTTTTGCCAAAACTTATCCAGCAGAACTAATTTAGTTTGTGCACAATGAACAACCTTTTTTTCTTTTTTTTTCTATGCAGCCACTGTGTAGCACCAGGGGCATAAAAATGTGCCATGTACACGCCTGAAAAAGCATGGCTATTATAACAATAACAATAATATTTATATAGCGCTTTTCTCCTTGGGGACTCAAAGCGCTGTGACCCTGCATTATGCAGTCTCAAAGGCTAGGGAAAATAGGTGAGTTTTTAGCCTTTTTTTAAAGCTGTCCAGAGAGGGAGCCTCTCATACTGATTGTGGAAGTGAGTTCCATAGAGTAGGGGCTGCATAGGATAAGGCCCGAGCACCAAATGTTAAGTGTATCCTGGGAATAATCAGCTTCATCTTGTTGGCAGAGCGGAGGGTGCGTGGAGAGGCATAAAGTTCCAATAGATCCACTATGTATTTGGGTCCCATGTGGTGTATAGCCTTGAATGTCAGCAGGCAGATCTTAAAATTGATTCTCCATTTTACTGGCAACCAGTGAAGAGTTTGCAGTACTGGGGTGATGTGTGAGCTGCGGGGGGCATTGGCTAGGAGTCTGGCTGCAGCATTCTGTACTAGCTGTAAGGGGCGCAGAACCTTTTCTGTAGATCTGATGAACAGGGCGTTGCAGTAGTCTAGGCGGGAGGATACAAATGCATGAACCAGGGCAGGTAGGTCTTCAGCTGGGATAAGGTGTTTGATTTTCGCTATATTTGTTAGATGGAAGAAGGAAGACTTGACGACAGCTGATATCTGCTGTTTGAGTTTTAGATTTCCATCCAGGATCACCCTAAGGTTTCGCACAGAGTCTTTATACTGTACAGTATCTCCCCCAATTGCTAGTTTGAGGTGGTGAGCGTTTTGAACTTTATCCATCATGTGTGGACCACCTACCACCAACACTTCTGTTTTGTCAGAGTTCAGCCTCAGCCAGCTAGTGTTCATCCAATTTTGTAAATCCACTAGACACGCATTTATGGATGCTGATGGGTCTTGGGTGCCAGGCTTGAAGGACAGATACAGTTGTGTGTCATCTGCATAACAATGGTATCCTAGGCCATAGTTCTGAATAATTTTGCCCAGTGGGAGCATGTAGACTGCAAAGAGTAATGGTGATAGTACAGAACCCTGTGGAACTCCATAGGGAAGTGGCACTGGGTTAGAGTAATGTGTGCCCAGACATACTTGCTGTGTCCTGCCAGATAGGAAGGTCTGAAACCAGCTAAGAACAGTACCCCTTAGGCCACAGTAATTCTTCAGTCACTGGATTAGTATTTCATGATCCACAGTATCAAATGCTGCAGACAAGTCAAGAAGAATCAGAATTAAGCAATCACCCTTGTCCCTTGCAGTAAGTAGATCATTTATTACTCGGACTAATGCCGTTTCAGTGCTGTGCCTTTTCCTGAATCCTGACTGAAAAGTATCAAAGATGTTGTTATTTGTAAGCCTGGCTTCTAGCTGGTTGGCGACTACTTTCTCGATAACTTTTGATAGGAATGGTAAGTTCGCCACAGGTCTGTAGTTGGTTACAGAATCAGGATCTAGTGATGGTTTCTTCAAGAGGGGTTTTATGATCGCTTTCTTTAGTTCTTCTGGGAAAAGTCCACTTTGCAAGGAGCACTGAGTGATTTTGTGAAGTGCTGGCCTGATCAGCTCTGGGCACTGCATTAAGGATCCAGTTGGGCCAGGATCCAGGTCGCAGGTAGTGGGGCGGAGACTTTGAATGAGAATTCCAAAAGCTTCTTCACTCAGAGTGTCAAAGACTTGCATTCTTGGCTTATCTCTGCACTTGTTCTAAAACTGCAATGCCCTTCCAGTAATGTGGTACTCAGAACTGTATGCCATATTCTGTATGGCCAGGGGCGTAGCAATAGGGGTTGCAGAGGTTGCGACCGCATCGGGGCCCTTGGGCCAGAGGGGCCCCGAAGGGCCATGCCTCAACTACAGTATTAGCTCTCTATTGGGCCTGTGCTGGTAATAATCACTTCTATAGATACTTTGAATAGTGATAATCATTAACACACTGTTCCCCATCACCTTCTTGCACCTCTGACACTGTAGTTGCCAATGGAAGGTTTTGGTGCGCCGTATCAATTGCTATGTATAGAGTGCTTGGGGGGGCCCCATTGAAAAACTTGCATCGGGGCCCACAGCTCCTTAGCTACGCCACTGTGTATGGCCTTACAAGAGAGTAAAACAGAGGCAGCATTATGCCGGCAGTTTTTATTTCCCTTTTTCTGTATCCCTACACTTTATTTGCTTTAGCTTCTGCAGTTTTGCATTGAATATGACTTCTTAAAGAGAGTCTGAAGCGAGAATAAATCTCGCTTCAGACCTCATAGATAGCAGGGGCATGTGTGCCCCTGCTAAACCGCCGCTATCCCGCGGCTTAACGGGGGTCCCTGATCCCCCAAATCCCCTCGTTTCAGCGGGGGAGCGATTCCTGGTTGGGGCAGGGCTAACCGCCGCAGCCCTGCCCCACGCGCATCTGTCAGCGCGTATCTCCGCCTCTCCCCCGCCCCTCTCAGTCTTCCTTCACTGAGAGGGGCGGGGGAGAGGCGGCGATGCGCCGCTGATAGACGCGTCTGGAGGCAGGGCTGCAGCCGTTAGCCCTGTCTCCAGGAGCGACCAAGTCTGCGACCAAGTGTCGCAGTGTGGGGTTTGGGGGTGAAGGGACCCCCGTTTAGCGGCGCTATAGCGGCGATTTAGCACACGTGCCCCTGCTAACTATGAGCTCTGAAGCGAGATTTATTCTCGCTTCAGAGTCTCTTTAACTTGTTGTTATCCAATATACCTAGGTCCTTCTCCAAGCTTGATGTCATCATCTGTAATACACTGCTCAAAAAATAAAGGGAACACAAAAATAAGACATCCTAGATCTGAATGAATGAAATATTCTTATTAATTACGTTGTTCTTTACATAGTGAATATGCTGACAACAAAAATCACAAACATTATCAATGGAAATCAAATTTATCAACCCATGGAGGTCTGGATTTAGAGTCACACTTAAAATTAAAGTGGAAAAAACCACTACAGGCTGACCCAACTTTCATGTAATGTCCTTAAAACAAGTCAAAATGAGGATCAGTAGTGAGTGCGGCCTCCACGTGCCTGTATGACCTCCCTACAATGCCTGAGCATGCTCCTGATGAGGTGGTGGATGGTCTCCTGAGAGTTCTCCCCCCAGACCTGGACTAAAGCATCCACCAAGCCCTGGACAGTCTGTAGTGCAACATGGCATTGGTGGATGGAGCGAGATATGATGTCCCAGATGTGCTCAATTGGATTCAGGTCTGAGGAACAGGCGGACCATTCCATTGCATCAATGCCTTCATCTTGCAGGAACTGCTGACACACTCCAGCCACATGAGATCTAACATTGTCTTGCATTAGGAGGAACCCATGGCCAGCATATGGTCTCACAAGGGATCTGAGGATCTCATCTCGTTACCTAATGACATTCAGGCTACCTCTGGTGAGAACATGGAGAGCTGTGCAGCTCCGCAAAGAAATGCCACCCCACACCATTACTGACCCACTGCAAAACTGGTCATGCTGTAGGATGCTGCATGCAGCAAAACGTTCTCCATTGCATCTCCAAACTCTGCCACGTCTGTCACATAAGCTCAGTGTAAACCTGCTTTCATCTGTAAAGAGCACAGGGCACCAGTGGTGAATTTGCCAATCTTGGTGTTCTATGGCAAATGCCAAACTTCCTGCACAGTGTTGGGCTGTGAGCACAAGGCCCACCTGTGGGCATCAGGCCCTCATACCGCCCTCATAGAGTCTGTTTCTGACCGTTTGAGCAGACACATGCACATTTGTGGCCCGCTGGAGGTCATTTCGCAGGGCTCTGGCAGTGCTCCTTGCACAAAGGTGGAGGTAGCGGTCCTGCTGCTGGGTTGTTGCCCTTCTACTGCCTCCTCCATGTCTCCTGATGTACTGGTCTGTCTCCTGGTAGCGCCTCCATGCTCTGGACACTATGCTGACAGTCACAGCAAACCTTGCCACAGCTCGCATTGATGTGCCATCCTGGATGAGCTGCACTACCTGGTCCAATTGTGTGTGTTGTAGAATCCGTCTCATGCTACCAATAGAATGAAAGCGCTGCCAGCATTCAAAAGTGACCAAAACATCAGCCAGAAAGCATAGGAACTGAGAAGTGGTCTGTGGTCACCACATGCAGAACCACTCCTTTATTAATCTCTAATGCTCTAATTGCCTATAATTTCCACCTGTTTATTCCATTTGCACAACAGCATGTGTAATTGATTGTGAATCAGTGCTGCCACCTAAGTGGACAGTTTGATTTCACAAGTCTGAAACTTGGAGTTACATTGTTTAAGTGTCCCCTTTATTTTTTTTGAGCAGTATATTTTGTATGGTGCTAGACCAATGGTACAGCCAAAATGCATGACTTAACATTTTTTGACATTTAATATCCTCTGTTATTTTCTTTCCCATATTGCCATCCCATCCAGATACTTCTGCAGTATCTCACTATCTAGGCCATTAATAAATACATTGAAGAGTACTGGATCCAGTAACAAACCAAACCTAATTTGGTGATTGGCTTGCCAATGTGGGGACTCTCTGATTGGTTTAAAGTGTGTATATAAGGTCAGCTGAAATCTTGGGTACACCTCTCTTGTACATGGGTGCTTCTCATCCTCTTTGTTGCTGCTTCCCCTAGTATAGGTAAGGAGTCATGCTCCACGATCCCTCCCTCCCTCCCCCTCAGTATAGGTACCAGATGTGCCTCCCTCCTCCCCATGCAGAGCTTGGAGCAGTGCTCACCTCTTACAGTTTCCAGCCCCACATACAGCGCCCCCTCTATGAATGCAGTGATGTCTCCCAAATGTGACACCACTGCAGCCATAGAGGAGACGCTGGATGAGGGGCTGATAGAGATCTTCCCTACTACACAGACACTGGAATGCTGAATAGTGAGTAACCTCCCAGCTATGCTCCAGTCTGCTCTAAGTTCTGCAACCCTGCTGGGCAGCTGCAGGCAGCAAGGGGCTGGTGGAGGTTAGTGGCAGAGAATCACAGGATTTGGGGGGCAGAGCTTTGCGCTGTTTGGTGGCGGGGCATTGTGGTGGCACAATACAGTGCGCCACTTCAAAACACCCTGTGGGTCCATTCAGGTCGCTCAGGGCAAAGGCCAGCCCTGCCCACTTGCAAATACCAAGTTACATGACTTCTGCAATTGCGGGATTCCTTAAATTATCCTTTTTTCCGATATAAAGATAAATAGTCTCTTTTCTTTATATTTTTCCCTGCAGTTGGTCTTTACACTGCTGTTAAAATAATTGTGCCTTCCACTACCATTTTGTTATAACTGCAATAGGAACCAGGTAAGAGGCAACCAACAAAGTACTGTAGAATGCAGTAAATCATTCTGAAAACCCACTTTTGCGTTAAACAGACCCTGTACTGAAAAAACGTTCCCTGGGGGGTACTTACCTTGGGAGGGGGAAGACTTAGGGTTCCAATGAGGCCTCCCCCTCCCCTGTAGCTGCAGGCAATCCAGCACTGGCTCCTCCGAAGTCTCCCGCAATCCAGGCTCGACAACCCTTCCCTGGCTCCAGCAGGGGCGCTGTTGCGGCTCTCAGCATGGAAATAGATGGAAATAGCCAATCTCTGTCGGGTCCGCTCTACTACCCAGGTGCAGGAGACTTGCGCCTGTGCAGTACAGCGACCCGGCAGCGATCAGCTATTTCCGCCTATCTCCAAGTGGAGAGCCGATACTACGCCTGCGCTGGAGCCGGGAAGGTAAATATTTACATCCCTGCTGTTTGGAGGGGCACAGTGAGACCGCTGTGGGACACAGGAGGACGGGGGAAGCCTCGATCGGATCCGGAGGCTTCCCCCACCTGAGGTGAGTACCCCCCCAGGGGACCTTTTTCTCATTACAGGTTTTCTTTAAAATCCTGGTTTCAGCATCAGAAACACTTCTTGTCGATTTATATTGCTTTACATTGGTATGAAGACCTGCCCTCACTGACACCTAGGTTGTTTGTTATGTGGAACGCCCCCTCCCCCCAGACCAGAGATCTTTTCTACTGGCTTTAGAACTCTCAGTAAATGACCATTCCACAAACATCATCTGCCTGTGATCAATTTCAGAAAGTTAATGAGGGGGGGGGGGGGGGGATTTTTACAATGGGGCCAAACTGATTTAATGATTTAGAAATGCATATTGTAAAAAAAAATAAACAATTTTATTCAATAATATGTGTAATATGACTACAGTTCCTCTTTAAGCAATCTAAAATCCAAGTCAATGGTAAGTTTGCTTTAACAATATAGTGGCGTGACATTTCCAGGAATAAGCATTGTGGGATAGGGATTGCCCCTGCAGTCAGCTGTGTGTGGGCAGTAATACTTTTTTGTTTCCATAGGGGTGATGTTCCCTGGAGACCAGCCAATCTCACATGGATTGTCTAATTATACAATTCTCCACAAAATAGCCACATGAGGGCATTGGCTCTGGTTCCACAGGTAGGTGGCAGTTCCCAGAAGGACGAGTTAAAGATAGGCTTCAGTTTTCCTGAAATGAATGTTACTTAATATAAAATGATGCTATGCCTTCAAGACTATGGCCCATATGCAATACACTCCAAGTCTTCTTATGGGTGATATTCATATAAATAAAATACCTTTTAACCAGCAAGCAAGAAAATACTCTAAATAGTTTTGGCATAATGTTTTCACCTACTTTTTGGTACTTTTTCAATGGCAGAGTGCTAAAAAGTTATTTTAGGCTACTTGCACACCAAGACGTTGCGTTAGGTGCTACGTTCAGGTCGCATAACGTGCACCTAACACAACGTATGGTGCTGCAAGAGCCGACGGTAGAGTGAGCCGCGTTAGGCGGCTTGATTCCTATAATGTCTCCTAGAGTGGCGCTGATTGGCCAGCGGGACCACGTGATGCGGAGCGAGACACTCCGCATCACGTGGTCCCGCCGGCCAATCAGCGCCCGGCAGTGCAGTGAATATTAAGTAGCCATGTGCGCGGCTACTGTAGCTGGCTCTCCCCGCCTCCTCTCCGCCCCCCACTGCGCATGTGCAAACAGTCTAACGCGGCTATAGCCGCTCCAACGCCGTAGCATGCTGCACTTTGCGGAGAACGTGCAGCGTTACATGTAACGCAACGTGGGCTGTGTGAACAGCCCACTTGTGTTACATTGCTGTGCGTTGGGGGAGCGTTACAGGCACACTAACGTGCGCCTGCAACGTCTTGGTGTGTAAGCAGCCTTAAACAGAAGATGAAAAATAATTTCCTAGGAGAAAACTTAGGAGGAAAAGTGAATTGGATCGGGTCCATGTGTGTAAAACTGTCCATATACTGGACCTGGTTGGTATAATTATGGGGATAAATGGAGAGAAGGCTAAGGAGCTAAAATCAGCATAAATACAGTATACCTGCAGAAAAATATGGTCTTCTGACGTTGACCCTGAGGCTGCAGCTAAGCACTATTACAATACAAATGAAGTTAATCTCTGCGCTCTCCCTCCTCCACCTTGTAAAGCAGTTCAGAAAATCCCCTTGCAGGTACAGACTCACCAGATCGAGGGGTCAGATTGACCAATTCTCACATTCACCCCCCCCCCCCCATTGCCTCTCTGGCTCTTTTAGGTGACGCCTTCTGCTTCCTTAATTAATCAGCTATTCTAGTGGCAGGCTGGTAGTGATCGGTCGATGCTAGTGGCAGGCTGGTAGTGATCAGTAGATTTTCCTCCCCCTGATTAGCTGCTGCATGCTCCGTGTCCCTGGCTTGCTCTGGCTGTGAGTCTGTTCTGTGTTTTCCTCCCCCTTGTCAGTCTTCAGCTTGCTCCACGATCTTCCAGAGTCTTCAGTGTGTACAGTGTGTTACAATACAGTTACGTAAAAAGTGAATGACAGACCACTATCACTCAAGAGGCTGAACAGTGCACATGTCGGGCAGCTGTCAGCCATGAGCGCCATCCAGGTGCAATTAAAATGGCAGCATTTGTAACAACACGTGTCAACGCTTTACACACAGTGATGTTACCAGATGGAAAAAAAATTTATGTTGCGTCTGAGTGCAGTTGCGTTTAGATATGACTCCATGGGGGGGGGGGGTGCCTCTTTGCTGACGAGTTTGTGGTTGGACGAGTGTGCAACATGCTGAGTAAATCCAGTTTTGCAATGTTGAGGAACCTCCAATTGCCAGCCTGGTAAATTTGTCCATTTGCGCTCTGCTGCAGCCTGGCCGCACACCCTGGTCACGCTCACATGGCCGGGAGTGTTTTGCATCTGTGCAGGAGCGCAACTGGCCACACACACCGCCAGGCCGCACATGCACGACTGAGTGCAACTGGACACAATTAACGGGCTGGCCAGTGGAGGGTCGAAGTGGCCTGGGTGGCGGAAGCCCCAGGTAAGCATCAGTGCTTTCATTTTCTATGTCACAGGTACACTTTAACACTAAGCAGTAACGCTAACTGATATTCACCATTTGTCTTCATCCCCACCCCCCAGGTAAACGAAGATAAAAGCACCAAGGGCCAAAATCTTAAAGGATACCTGAAGTGAGAGGGATATTGAGGCTGCCATATTTATTTCCTTTTGATAAAATATCAGTCACCTGGCATTCTGGTGATCTTTCATGCATCAGTAGTGTCTGAATCACACACCTGAAACGATGCAGCAAATCCAGTCAAACATCTGATCTGCATGCTTGTTCAGGGTCCACTGCTAAAGTATTGGAGAAGATCAGCAGGACAGTCAGGCAATTTGCTCTGGTTAAAAGGAAATAAATATTGCAGCCTCCATATCCCTATCATTTCAGGGGCCATATGCAATTCACTTTTTGCCCTGAGTTTTCTCCTAGGTGAAATTTTCAAACTTGTCAATAAAATTCCTGTTAAACAACCAGCAAGCACACAAATACGCAAAATTATTTTGATAGTACTTTTTCACCACCCTTTGGATACTTTTTCTATTGCAAAGTGCTAAAAAGTTGTTACAAATATAAAAAACACCAAAACCCGCTAGCAGATCCGCAAAATGCTAGCAGATTTTTAAACGCTTTTTTTTATTTTTATGAGGCGTTTTGCTAGCGTTTTGCGGATTGCTGCTGCGGTTTTCAGTATAGTAGATTTCATATATTGTTACAGTAAAGCTGTTACTGAACAGCTTCTGTAACAAAAACGCCTGCAAAACCGCTCTGAAGTGCCGTTTTTCAGAGCGGTTTGCGTTTTTCCTATACTTAACATTGAGGCAGAAACGCATCCGAAATCCAAAAAATGCCTCACCCAGGCATTTTTCGTTTCTGCAAAACGCCTGCCGCTCTGGTGTGCACCACCCCATTGAGATACATTGACCAAGCAGATCCGCAGCCGCAAGCGGATCTGAAAACGCCCAAAAAGCCGCTCGGTGTGCACCAGCCCTCAGTTAGGTGTGTTTAGAACTGGTTAAGTTACATGTAAATGCCTTTCACAGTGTCTTGTTCACAGTGCTCAGTTGTGTTGCAGAATAATTCTAGATGTCAAGTCACTGCCCATACAAATTTATGGGACCATTCACACTTTTGTGCTGTAACTGATTGCGTTATTGTAACTTGCTGCATACAAGTTTTCAATTAACAACTATGTCCAGTCTCTTTTAACGCATGCGTTATGCAACTGACCAGGGTGAATCCAGCCTTAAGGCTCATACACACATCAGACCATAGTCTTTGGAAAATGAAAGATCACAGACCAATTTTACCCCCTTCCATGTAGTATGAGAGCCATACCTACACAGTCTATTCTATGGAGCTGCACTCCCCATCAGACAGAAATCTTTGCAAGATGCTGCACACAAAGATGCTGTAGAAATTCAAAAGATCAGTATCTGCAAAAGATCTGTTCCTGCAAAATGCATTCATAGTCTATGATTTCTGCAGATCATCATACACACCTTGTTTAACAGACATTCATCTGCAGATCAGATCCACCAGGATGGATTTTCAGATCTGCAGATGATTGTCTGATCTGCAGATGAATGTCAGTTAAACAAGGTGTGTATGATGATCTGCAGATCTCATAGACTATGAATGCAATTTGCAGGAACAGATCTTTGGCAGGAACAGATCCTTGGCAGATACTGATCTTTTGTGTCTGTACAGAATCTGTGTGTGCAGCATCTTGCAAAGATTTTTTTCTGATGGGGCGTTCAGCTCCATAGAAAAGACTGAAGGTATGGCTCTCATACTACATGAAGGGTGGTAAGATTGGTCTGTGATCTTTCATTTTCCAAAGACTATAGTCTGATGTGTGTATGAGCCTTTACTCTCATATTGTCTTGTAATTCTTAGGTTAACAGGATTTGCGGGAACTATAAGGCTGGACGCACACTTGGCTGTGCAGAAAACCAATGTTTACTGCCATTTTTTGCAGCCTTTGTGTTTTATGTAATTGTGTTTTTGCAAGTGTTTGCATTTTTTAACAATCTACCTTATTAAAAAGTGTAAAGGTACAGTATAAGATCTATTTTTACTAAAACAAATGCTGAATGCCAGAATTTTTCCAGCACCATAGGAAAGCATAGTATGTGATGCGCATGCGTTTCACATACAGTATGCGGAAGCAAACAACAAGCTGTTAGATTTTAAAATGCACAATGGGGGCCCTATTCCGATACTCTGATTCCAATCGCTAATGGATCGCAAAAACATAGGGTACAGTAAAACTAGTGGAGGTACTTATCCGTTAGCCGGGCGCATCCTCTAGGTGGCGACAAAACTCCACCAGAGTTACATCTTTCCCTACTATCCATGTCGGCCTGGAGGGGGAATAGTAATTTGCGCCACCTGCCGGAGGCGCCCGGCTAACGGATAAGTACCCTAGTGGAAACCGCAGCTGCCATTTCATTAGTGCTATTCGCTTGCCTTGCGATTCTGTTCCGAGCGCAACCGTCGTCCTGACGCATTTTAGATGTGATTGAGCTAATACTGATTATAGTAGCTCAATCGCAATAATGGAAATTAGCTTGAAACTGAATCGTAGCGTGATTGTGACTTTTCATTAAATGCGATTCAAATGTGTGTAATCCCTGCTTAAGGGGAAAAGCTGGATTCTGCAGACTGCAAACTTCTCAGACTGCTCTGTGTGTGACTTCCTTCCAATGGGAACCACATGATGATGCGAAGCCAAGCAACAGCAGAAACCTTAATCCTCCAGCTGGGCTGCTTCAGGTCACTTGAGCTAAATTTTATAGCAGGACTTTTAGCTGCAGAAACTTGGCTTGACACAAAAATAGTAACACCAGGGCACTCTGTTTTCGCCTGTCAGGTGTTATGTTTTGCATATGCTTGAGGTTGCTCTTTAAGTTGCTAGCTCTTACTCTAGATTGATTGTTTTCCAAGAGTCAGAAGAATGTAGAAGAAAAAAAAATGTGCATAGAATACTGATTGCCTCCGCTTCCTCTACAAGATAAGGGTTTGCTAATATGAAAGTTGGACGAAGAGCTATGAGATGTTGTCTGTAGCTCCAATCTGACTTTTGTTTTATTGCCTTCAGGGTTTCAATGATCACTTGCCAATTTAGGATATTTAACATCGAGAGCTACCATGCTTCCAGTGCCTAATGGATATCATAAATATTTATTAGAAGCTGTCAGAGCTCATAGCTAAGCAGCGTTAGCGCTCAGAAACAGTATTTTTCTTTTTCAGTCTACTTTGGAAACAATGAAGTATGTCAGAATTCTTACCATATGTCTGCAGGAGGAAACGGCTTCCGCTGCCAGTGTGGGCTTTGGGTAAATGGAACGCGTTACTTTTTTTTGGTGATATGAAATGCTGTATCACCTAGATACAACTCGTTCACTTACAAGTTTAACTTCAGGTATAGATCTAAATATACTAGTACTTGTTCATTGAATACAGCAAAATTGTTGCAGCCAGTGGTGTGCTGTCTCTTATTGCTACTAGGACGTTCACCTGAAGCCGTTGGGGCAATACGGCTGAGGCAAGGGACCGGCAGGCACATAGGTCTAACAGCAGGGATGCTCGGATGTGCCTCATCCACGAATTCGGCAATCCGCGTGGTTGCAAAAAAAATCCGCATTCGGCCCCGCCGCATGCGGATTTTCGTCCGCGTCCACGCAACCACGCGGATTTTCTGCCGTGAATGGCGTAATCACGCGTGGATTCCCGCCCGGAGGCGGATTTTCTTTTAACGTTAATAACAAAGCCCCCATACATGCTACAATCCCCCAAATTGCATGGATTATCGAGGTGATAAGGGGCAACATAACTTCAACATAAAAAATTCCCCAATTTTTTTTTTTAATGGCTTTTAAAGACAAATCACCACTGTAAATGGGGCTATTAATTGGTAATACGTGGTTTTAAAAAGGGATATACGTGTTAAGCAATCAAAGAGGTGAAGGCGAGTTCCAATGGCACTTGGCGGCGAAGGTACCGCTGGAGGAGGATGAGTGGCTGACGCCAAAAAAGGCCCCAGAGAGGTTTTTGTAATTTGTTTTTTTTTTTTTGTTTTTTTTTTTGCAGCAATTAGCAATGACATCGCAGCAGAGTTGTCAGTGGACATGGGCAGTGTGAACGCAGAGTGCAGTGGTGGTAGCGACTGAGTCAGGAGAAGGACTATGCGGGCGGTCAGTTCAGCAGCACAGAAGGACCACGGCAATATACTGGTAGTAGTAGTAGCAGCACAGCGTCATAGTGCTGGCCAAAAAATTAAATGCACCCGGTGACCCGGGCAGTGTGAACGCAGACAGAGTACATTGGTGGAAGCGAGTGAGTCAGGAGGAGGAGGACAATGCGGGCGGTCAATTCAGCAGCACAGAAGGACCATGGCAACATACTGGTGGTAGTAGTAGCAGCACAGCGTCATAGTGCTGGCCAAAAAATTAAATGCACCCGGTGACCTGGGCAGTGTGAACGCAGACAGAGTACATTGGTGGAAGCGAGTGAGTCAGGAGGAGGAGGACAATGCGGGCGGTCAGTTCAGCAGCACAGAACAGAAGGACCATGGCAACATACTGGTGGTAGTAGTAGTAGCACAGCGTCATAGTGCTGGCCAAAAAATTAAATGCACCCAGTGACCCGGGCAGTGTGAACGCAGAGTGCAGCAGCGGGAAGCGACTGAGTCAGGAGGAGGAGGACAATGCGGGCGGTCAGTTCAGCAGCAGCAGCACAGAAGGACCATGCCAACATACTGGTGGTAGTAGTACTAGCACAGTGTCATAGTGCTGGCCAAAAAATTAAATGCACCCGGTGACCCGGGCAGTGATAACGCAGACAGAGTGCATTGGTGGTACCGTGGTAGCGACTGAGTCAGGAGGAGGAGGAGGACAAAGCGGGCGTTCAGTTAAGCAGCAGCAGCAGCAGCACAGAAGGACCATGGCAACATACTGGTGGTAGTAGTAGCAGCACAGCGTCATAGTGCTGGCCAAAAAATTAAATGCACCCAGTGACCCGGGCAGTGTGAACGCAGAGTGCAGCAGCGGGAAGCGACTGAGTCAGGAGGAGGAGGACAATGCGGGCTGTCAGTTCAGCAGCACAGAAGGACCATGGCAACATACTGGTGGTGGTAGTAGTAGCACAGCGTCATAGTGCTGGCCAAAAAATTAAATGCACCCAGTGACCCGGGCAGTGTGAACGCAGAGTGTAGTAGCGACTGAGTCAGGAGGACAAAGCGGGCGGTCAGTTCAGCAGCTCAGAAGGAGGACCATGGCAACTTACTGGTAGTAGTACCATAACACCAAAAAATTAACCAAGGTAGGCACTAGGCAGGTAGTAACTGTCTTTATAAAGGCAGGCATAGTTAACAACAGCACATGCAGCAGCCACTTCATGTCCCCCTGTGTCCGACAATAGGGGCCAGGAACTCACCTTCCACCCAAGCCTGGTTGATTTTCAGGAAGGTGAGTTTGTCCACAGAGGCGTGGGAGAACCGAGAGCGCTTCTCTGTGACCACGCCACAGGCCGCACTAAAGCATCTCTCTGAGAGGACACTGGAAGGAGGGCAGGATAGGAGTTCCAGGGCGTACTGGGAAAGCTCGCTCCAGATGTCCAGTCTCTTGACCCAGTACTCCAAGGGGTCTACGGGGCTGTCGGTGTCATTGAGCCCGCTGGATGACCCCATATAGTCAGACACTATGGTGGTCAGTCGTTGCTTGTGCTGGTTGGTGGGTGAATGCTGTGGCGGGTACCTCTGTTCTGGGCTGCTGCACTGCATACAGGCTCTTGCTTAGGCTCTTCAGGTCTCCGGGGCGCCAGTTGCTGCTGCTGCTGCTGGTGCTGGTGGTTGTTGTTGTGCTGCTAGTGGCAATGGCAGGCACCTCTTGCTGCCTTGGCAGAGCAGTTACAGTGGGGGTGGAAGGCTGGGGGAATGCTTCCAGTAGTCTGCTCACAAGGGCCTCCTTCAACTCCCTTGTGCGTTGCTCGGTGGTGGATGGCGTCATTAAGTCTCCCAGCTTCCCCTTCAGACGGGGATCAAGCATCAAGGTAATCCAGATGTCCTCCCTTGAACGCATCTGGATCACCCGGGGGTCCCTGCGAAGGCAGCGCAACATGTGCACAGCCATGGGAAACAAGTGGGCCCTGCCAGCAAGATCTTCCTCGTCCTCGCCATTGTTCCATAACGCATGCCTGTCTTCTTCCTGTGCCATGTCGTTGTCCTCCTCAAACCGCCATCCACGTACAACGCCTGCTGCACTCTGCTCCTCCTCCTCCTCCTCATTCAGGTTAGGGACCTCCAACTCTTCCACTACCTGCTGTGAGCCCTCCTCTGAGCTGGACTGTGCTGCCATCTGCTCCTGTTCTTCCAACTGCCTCAGGGCTTCATCCCCACGCTCAATTAAATTGTCCATTGCCTGCTCCAGTAGACAAACCAAGGGCACCCACTGGCACACAGAGGCCCGCTCCTCACTGACCATCTCTTGGTTGCCTCCAGGAAGGGACTCAGCACCAGGCATACTTGCTGCATCAGTGTCCACTGAGTGGCAGTAATCATGGGGACTTGCTGGTTGCTGGGGACACTTGGGTCTAGCATGTAGGCCCTAAGAGCCAGCCTGTGCTGACACAGCCGCTCCAACATGGCCAGAGTCGAATTCCAGCGAACTGGCATGTCGATGATCAGCCGGTGTTGTGGCCTTCCATACTGCTGCTGTAAGGTGGACAAGAGTGCAGAGGCAGTGGCTGACAGGCGGAAAAAGCGTACCACTGCCCGGGCATCCTGCAGCAGCTCGCTCATCCCCTGGTAGGTGCGCAAGAAGCGCTGCACCACAAGATTGAGCACGTGGGCCAAGCAGGGGATGTGCTGGAGGTTTCCCTGCTGCACTGCTGCCACCAGGTTGGCCCCGTTATCGGCTGCCACATACCCCACTTCCAGGCCTCTGGGGGTCAGCCACCTCCGCTCCTGCTTCCTGAGGGCGGCCAGGACGTTGGTGGCCGTAAGCCTCTCCTTCCCCAGGGTCACCAATTTTAAAAGGGCTTGGCAGTACCGAGGCTTGGCGCTGCTGCTGCCGAGGCGGGCTTGCTTTCCGGGTGCAGAGGGAGTGTCGTGACAGGACCCTTCTGCATCCCCCCTGATCCCGCGTGGTGGCACCACTAGCTGGGCTGATGCGCTCTTGTCCTCCCTCCCTTCCATCAGTGTCACCCAGTGGGCCGTAAAGGACAGGTAGCGACCTGTCCCAAATCTGCTACTCCACGAGTCAATGGTCACGTGGACCCGCTTGCCCACAGAGTAGTCCAGGGAACGGGCCACGTTTTCCACCGCAAACTTGTGGAGTGCTGGGATCGCGCTCCTGCTGAAATAGTGGCGACTGGGGACTTGCCACTCGGGGATGCCAAATTGGAGCAGCGTCCGCATGGCGCTCCCCTCCTGCACCAGGGAGTAGGGAAGCAGCTGTGATGCCATGGCCCGGGCCAGCTAGTTTGCGGATCCGCCTGTGGCTTGGAGGCAGAGGCTTGGTCAGACCCTGAAAGGTGTCGCTCAGCAGGGTCTGACAACGCTGGGATGCAGGGGAGACAGAGGAGAGAGACGACCACTGGCTGCCAGCCTCAATGTCTGTGTCCTGAGTAGCCGAGGTGGAAGAGCGCTTGCGTGCTACTACTGCTGCTGCTGTGGGGGATTCACGACCCTGAGGGAGGGATGATGCTGCTGCGCTGGTGGGCCTTCTGCTCTCAGGAACCCCTGCCAGCAGTGCCTGCTTCCTCTTAAAGTCCGCATACTCGCGGCAGTGGCGGCTTCTCAGGTGGCCCTGGAGGGATGAGGTACCCATCTTCTTCCTAACAAGATGGCGCCGGACTCGGACGCCACGGCCACAGGGCTCCGGACTTTTTCACTTTTTTTTTACATGTAATTCTGGCTCTGCTCACCTCTGAGCTCCTCTTCGCGCTGAGGGAGGACGTGGACATGCTGGCTCTGCACCAGCCATCGGGTCGCGGTCCGCAAGAACATCAGCTGTTCGGGTCCCACGTGCAGGACCCAGAGAGCACCGCAGCAGACATCAGGAAGCAGGACGGAGCTTGCTGATTTACACTGCTGCGGCCAGACCACCGGCATTGCCACCCGCAACGGCACACCATGGCCCCGCAGCTCGGCACCCGGGATGGCTCCCTGCAGAGAGGCCCCCATCCACCACACATCCCAGCCACAAAGCCGGAGCAGGACTCCATTGGCCGCACTGCCGCCGCCCCTATCAGCTGTTTGAGCATGCCGGGTTCAGCCGATCAGCACGCTCCCCTAGTCCAGACGAGGACCCACTGCTGCCGCCACCCACGGGGTCATCTTGGGAGGCCAGGAGACTTTGGAGTCGGATCGCCGGACAGGTACAGCCTCAGTCACCGCCCAGTGAGCTCCACCGCAGGGGTACCTTCCGCCCTCCACCACCGGGTCCCCCCGCTCACAGTGCCACTGAGGTGGCTGCCATCTACCAGCGGCTGCGCTCTGAGGCTCCGGCTCCAGCTCCTTTCACCTCACCGATCAGCCAGGAGACCTGGGTCTGGCCTGTCCACGTGGGCTGCAACTGTTTCTGATGCTGCCCCCCTCCAAGTGGAGCTGGCTGCTGCATCTGGGCATCAGTGTCCTGCCACCTTCCTGCCACCACCAAAGGAAAACCCCCCTGGCCTGTCCATCACTGCTGCCAAGCCGGGGTGGCCCCCGGCCCCACATCCACCACCCAAAGGTGCCCCCGGACGCCCCCTGGCCCCACAGGGCCCCCACTGTGTCTGCACCCTCATCACCCAGCCATGCGGACTTGAGATCAGGAGCGCCACTCCTCGGGCAACCTGGTCCGAGTGAACTCTGCTGTCCGCCTCCTTCATGATGCCTCTCAGCTTTCTCAGTTTCTTTCCCTCTACTTTCACGGACAATCGGTAGCACCTGTCTTGTTGGGAGCGTGTCGCTGTGTAGCGTCCAGTGCCGAAAATGGCAGCGCTCATATCAGCTCTCAGGCTGCTCCTCCAGTCCTACTCTTTTCTGTCCCTGCTACCAGTGTATGCTGTAATGCTCTCTGTTTGCTTTTTACTTTTGCTTTGATTGTTTATATGTATGACCCATGCTTAACTGTATGCGATGCTGCACTCTGCTAATTGTACGCACAAGCTGTAATGTTGTCCTATGTATGCTTGTCCCATGTCTATGTATGTGCCATGCTTAACTGTATGCTATTTTTTGTTTCTTCACCAACGACCCTGTATGCGCCAAAACCAATTCCGGGTACAATCCACTGTTGTACTTGGCGATAATAAATTCTGATTCTGATTCTGATCTTGCTCAGACTTTTCCCACGGCTCAATCTGTTGCTGCATAACCTGCACACCGCATACCTTTTGTCATCAGTACATTCGTCAAAGCAATCCCACACTGTTGACTTTAATTTACTGCGGCCCCCACTAGCAGAGGGTGCAGCGGAACAATGTGTGGTAGTAGTTGCCGGGGGTTGCATGGTGGTGGTGCCGGCTGAAGCAGTGTCCTGTCTACTTCCTCCACGCCCACTGCTGCCGATGCCCCTGCCCCTGCCTGACATATGGCGATATCCTTGCCTAGGCCGAGGTGACTCGTCATCCTGCTCTGACCATTCTTCCCCGGACTCAACAGGCTGCGCATAGTTAGGGTCCACAACGTCGTCATCATCAGCAGCATCATCATAATCCAGCTCTTCCTCTGACTCCCCCACCTCCTCTTCTGTCCCTACATCCCCAGACACAGACCCCTCTTCTTCATCACCAGAACTCAACAACGCTTGTGATTGTGGCCCGATCTCAATCTCTGCCACATCAGTCCCCAGTAAGTCCTGAGCTTCTTGCATCAGCAGGTTCCCAGATGCCGGACTGAGGGACAGAACGCTGTCATCCTGGGAGGGCTGCTGACCAGTGGGTGCTGGGGTGGATGTCACAACAAGCGTGGGACGTTGGCTGCTGCTGCTGCTGCTGCTTGGAGTGGTGCTCACAGTAGAGGTCTGGGAGGAAGTCATGATGTCCATGAGTACGTCAGGTTCCATTTGCTCAACCACCACACGGGGACCAGAAACTTTAAAATATTTGGACAATGGCGTCCGCTGACTCGGCCCAGGCTTTGCTGCCCCCCTTTCTGCTGCATCACGACCACGTACAGCTGGGCGTCCTCTCCCTGGACGTGGAGCAGTCCCAGAAGTGGCTGAGGCAATTTAACTCCCTTTCCTCTCACCCCGCGAAACCCTGCCAGACATGTTGCTAGTAATGAATCACTGGATGCAGTGGGCACAGTACAAGGTCACTGAAGGATGCACCAGGCACAGTACAACGGCACCGAAGGATGCAGTGGGCACAGTACAAGGTCACTGAAGGATGCAGTGGGCACAGCAGTGGGCACTGGATATACAACTAGGTCACTGAAGGATGCAGTGGGCACAGTACAAGGTCACTGAAGGATGCAGTGGGCACAGCAGTGGGCACTGTATATACAACTAGGTCACTGAAGGATGCAGTGGGCACTGGGCACAGCACAAGGTCACTGAAGGATGCAGTGGGCACAGCAGTGGGCACTGGATATACAACTAGGTCACTGAAGGATGCAGTGGGCACAGTACAAGGTCACTGAAGGATGCAGTGGGCACAGCAGTGGGCACTGGATATACAACTAGGTCACTGAAGGATGCAGTGGGCACTGGGCACAGTACAAGGTCACTGAAGGATGCAGTGGGCACAGCAGTGGGCACTGGATATACAACTAGGTCACTGAAGGATGCAGTGGGCACAGTACAAGGTCACTGAAGGATGCAGTGGGCACAGCAGTGGGCACTGGATATACAACTAGGTCACTGAAGGATGCAGTGGGCACAGTACAAGGTCACTGAAGGATGCAGTGGGCACTGGATATACAACTAGGTCACTGAAGGATGCAGTGGGCACACAAGGATGTCACACTGTGTAATGAAATGCTTATATGCCAGCGAGCGAGCAGTGGGCACTGGGCACGGCACAAGGTCACTGACAGAATGAATGAACAGCACTGGCAGAGAGTGGCGCCGCCGGCGGTGTGACTGGCTGCCTGCAAATAGTACAAGTGTATAACTGTCACTGGAATATACAAGTGAACACTGCAGCTGCACTAACCTGCCTGCCTGCACTACACACAGATAATCCCCACTCCCACTACACTGACTACACTGCAGCACTGAACCTGCCTGCACTACACACAGTTAAATAATCACTAGACTCCCACACTCCCACTACACTACACTGACTACAACTAACTACAGCAATCACTCACTGACTAGCTAACTGTGTACAGTATAAGAGCAGTGTTAGCAAAAAAAACGCTTTGTTTTTAACACAATAAATGCACTTGCTCAAACAACAATGGCCTGGAGATAATCCTCTCAGCACCACAGTCTAGCAAGGACAGAGCTTTTCCATCATGGCCGCCGCTTTATATTCAGGAGGGGAGGGCATAGCTCCCCTCCTGTGATTGGTTGCTAGGGCCTGGCTGGGGCCCTCTGATTGGCCTGCAATGTGTCACTTCCGCATAGTTTGACGCATTTCCGCTAACCACGACTTCAGCGCCGGGTTTCACGAGCGTGAATGTGGATTTCTGTCCGCATTCACGCGAAGCCGAAGCAGATTTTCGTGGTTGAAAATCTATTCACGGCTTAGCGTGTCCGAGGCGGAATGCGTCAAAATGGTCGTGAATCCACGCGTTAGCGTGATCACGACCTGGCGGTGAGCACCACTGTCTAACAGACCAGATACACTTGTTCCCTGTGCAACAGTTGATGCGATACATCTAAATATACCACTTAATAGCTTAGTTAACCAATTAGCTTATCTATATAAGCGCTGCAAGGAAAATAAGGGAGTAGGCACTAATATTCTATTATCAACAATAGTAGACTATCAGTAATTTACCTATATTCTACTATCACCTACCGTGCCCTAACTCTCACCTGAACCCTAAGCTAACTATGCCTAATGCTAACCACACAACAAATGAGCTTCATTACATGCATTAACCATGTCAATGTAAATATTGTACCTTATGCTCACACAATGCAGAGCATGATGCAGACCCTAGTAGCATATATAATTGTAAAAAAGTGAAGCATGGGCTATGAGCATTATCAAGGAATACAACATTTATTGGTATACAAAAAAGACAGATCAATACTCAAAGAACAATATCCATTAACCATATAGTGCCAACAATACAAACTTGATTAAAAACACAAGCCCAGCAGATACTGTAGCTTCATAAGTCAGCTGCTCAAACCATATGAGCGCCAAGATGAAATACATGTGCAATATGCAGATATCATAACACATTCATCACAATCATCCGCGCATTCAACCCAAAGTGCACCGTGCCCAGTGATATTTAAACAGTTGGGGGGCCCCCTTTATATGTAGATGTACTTCTCAGGATCTTTTCATAGTTGTAATAGATTGCGGAGACACCGCCGTGCGGTCTGACAGCGGGGCGGCTGTTTCCGCGTTCAGACCGGCGGTTTCCGCACAGCAGCATGCGTCTGGTTTGTCTGAGCCTAGTAGTGCACACAGATGGAGAGCTACGCTAGGAGACAGGACATTTATACCAGCAGAAGGGGAATCAGCTGATCAGGCCGATCAGCTGATCCCAGCTGGATTCTGGATGGGCTGAGTGGCTCGGGCGGGGCTGCACAGCACTGCAAGTATATATAGATCTTGCTTGTCAGTTGCTGGTTGTCTGCCGTTGCGAATGCTTATGTGTTAGCACTCAGACCATAGTTAGATCCTTCAGTGTGGTTGAACCAGGTGGACCTGGGAATCCACACTTAGCCAGATTACTGTGCTATTATTGTGTTATACTTCAGACTAGTTCCAGGGTGTTGAGACCACGGACCTCACACCCAAGACTAGGGATACTGTGCTATTACTGTGTTATACTTCAGACTAGTTCCAGGGTGTTGAGATCACGGACCTCACACCCAAGACTAGCGATACTGTGCTATTATTGTGTTATACTTCAGACTAGTTCCAGGGTGTTGAGACCACGGACTTCACACCCAAGACTAGGGATACTGTGCTATCACTGTGTTATACTTCAGACTAGTTCCAGGGTGTTGAGACCACGGACCTCACACCCAAGACTAGGGATACTATGCTATTATTGTGTTATACTTCAGACTAGTTCCAGGGTGTTGAGACCAAGGACCTCACACCCAAGACTAGGGATACTGTGTCATTACTTTGTTATTCTTTAGACCAGTTCCTGGGTGTTGAGAACTCGGACCTCACACTCTAGACTAGGCCTATGCTTGATATCTGTTATGACCTATTGCTTTCCTGACCCTCCTTCTGCTTTCTGATTCGGTACCTACGCATATCTGATTACTTGTTGCCGACCCTGCCTGTCCCTGGTTACCGAATCAGTCTTCTGTCTCTGTACCTTATCTGCTCATGTGTTGCCGACCCGGCCTGGCCGACCTCTCTAACTGTCTGCAGAGGCTCCCTGTCTATTAAAGGGACCTCTCCGTAACCCAGTCAGGGACTCTGTCTCATAGGAGTCCTTTGACTGCCGTAGAGTCTGACTCCCAGCAGTCCAGGGAATCACTGGCTCTCTGGTTATCTCCTGCCCAGTAGGAGATTCGCATTATACGGTCTAGGGTCACCTGCTCCTCAGGTGGTCCAGGCTCATATACTGTTGCACCAAACACTTACACTTTACTAGGTGTCCAGATGTTAGTCATACTTGTATTATTGGTGATTCTGCAGATCATCAATAATCAGGTATACATCTGTATTGTTGGTGATACTGCAGATCACCAATAATCAGATTCTCTCTGTGTGTTGACACCGATCGTTACAGAATGGCAGACCAAAAACATTATGGACGCACTGTATAGTCATGTTGAAGTCCTGACCACCGTGGTAAACAATCTTTCCGGGGTAATTATGCACCAACAGACCCAGATCAACCAGCTTTTGGGGGCTATTCAGGAACTTCAATTAGCTATAAATTCAGTGCAATCCCCTCCAGTCACGGATATTCATATGTCCGTACCTGAAAAGTTTTCTGGCCATAGATCTGACTTTCGGAATTTCAGAAATCGGGTATTGTCTTATTTTGAGTTGAGGCCTACCTTGTCAGGGACTGAGTCCCAAAGGGTAACATTTATAAAGACCCTGCTGTCGGGGGATTCCCAAACATGGGCATATAGCCTACATGCAGAGCATAAGGCGTTATCGTCAGTTCAGGAATTCTTTAAGGCCATGGCCATTATATACGATGACCCGGATATTTCGTCCACTGCTGAAAAGAAGCTCAAGATGCTCAGACAGGGTCGTAAATCAGTGGAGGTTTACGCCGCTGAGTTTAGGAAGTGGGCTGTATCAGCTAGATGGGGAACATATGCTTTGTTAGACTGTTTTTTGGCAGTATTGTCGGATGCAATCCCTGACGTAATGATAGGACATCCTGAGCCCAAATCTGTAGACAAGCTAATTTCTTTGGCCGTGCAGATAGATCGCCGTTTGCGCTACCAGAAACAGAGTCGTGGTAGGAATGCTATAAGGTCTGTCTCATACGACTCTTCTCGACCTTCGTCACCCCCTGATGAGCTGATGCAAATCAGATATTCAGGGCTGAGTCAGGTGAAAAAGAGTCACAGAAGGCCAAGAAAACGCGGTCTATATGGTGCTAAGGGGCCAGGAGAATGCTGCCGCCTGGGGTTAGTCAATACCATAGGCGAGCAGTCTATGTCTCTAAACAATGATCGTCTGCTTCTTCCCTGCTCTATTACATGGGAGGGTCACACTAGTTCCGCAGAAGCCTTTGTGGACTCCGGTTCTGCAGCGAACTTCATAGATTACGATTTCATAAAAAAAATTGGGGATACCCTTGTTCCCACTGGACCGGCAGATTCTGGTCACTGCAGTGGATGACTCTCCGTTGCAGAGTAGTCAATCTCTTTTCCAAACCCCCTTGTTGTCATGTTGTTTAGGGACGTTGCATGAAGAGAAATTACAGTTCCTGGTCCTGTCAATGGTAAACTCTACTGTTGTTCTTGGTATGCCCTGGTTACAACTCCACTCTCCGCTGATTGACTGGGCTTCAGGACAGCTACTGAAATGGTCAGCCCATTGTCATCGGCATTGTTTGGGGAGAGTTGATGTTGGTACTACCAAGATACAGGTCGGAAGAGTGGCAGTGCAGTGTGCGGATTTCTCTGACGGGTTCTGTCGCTCACGGTCACCTCTTACGCACATACCAGGTAGTAAAAATTCCAAAGCAGACGCTCTATACAGGGGTTTTGAGCCTAAGACCATTCTACCTCGGATAAAACGGGCAGATGAGAGACGGTCTGTAAAGTTTAAGTTTTCTCCAGGGGACATGGTATGGGTGTCCACTCAGCATTGGGCCCTGAAGCAACTGTCACCCAAATTGGGTCCTAGATTTATTGGACCATTTCCAGTGTCCAAGAAAATTAATGATGTCACTTACGCGATTGATCTCCCAGCCAGTATGAGAGGTGTGAGATCCTTCTATGTGTCTTTTTTAAAGCCAGCGGTATACGTGGATTCCTCCCCCCCCCCCCCCTCCCCTGTGTGGGTTGATGACCAACCAGAATGCGAGATTGAGAAGATCCTGGACTCTTGCTTAGTGCAGAAGTCAGGGCAGTGTCTGGTCCACTGGAAAGGATATGGTGTGGAGGAAAGATCTTGGGTGCCAGATTGTCGCATGCATGCGGAGGAATTAAAGAAGGAATTTCATGACTCACATCCTGGGAAGCCTGTTGGGAAGTGTCCGGAGTCCACTCCTCAGGGGGGGGTACTGTGAGAAAACGCAGAAAAGCTGCCACGTGTATTGACAGCAAGGCAGCTGGCTCTGCTTCCAGTGCGGCGGTTTGTACGCAGCAGCATGCGTCTGACACTATGATAGATCGCGGAAAAGCCGCCGCATGTACTGGCAGCAAGGCGGCTGTTTCCACGTCCAACGTGGCGGTTTGCACGCAGCAGTGTGAGTCCACTCCTCGGGGGGGAGGGGGGGTACTGTAATGGATTGTGGAGACACCGCCGTGCGGTCTGACAGCGGGGCGGCTGTTTCCGTGTTCAGACCGGCGGTTTCCGCACAGCAGCATGCGTCTGGTTTGTCTGAGCCTAGTAGTAGAGTTGGGCCGAACCTCCGATTTTAGGTTTGCGAACCGGGTTCGCGAACTTTCGCGGAACGTTCGGTTCGCATTAAAGTTTGCGAACCGCAATAGACTTCAATGGGGATGCGAACTTTGAAAAAAAAAATTATGCTGGCCACAAAAGTGATGGAAAAGATGTTTCAAGGGGTCTAACACCTGGAGGGGGGCATGGCGGAGTGGGATACACGCCAAAAGTCCCCGGGAAAAATCTGAATTTGACGCAAAGCAGCGTTTTAAGGGCAGAAATCACATTGAATGCTAAATGACAGGCCTAAAGTGCTTTAAAACATTTTGCATGTGTATACATCAATCAGGTAGTGTAATTAAGGTACTGCTTCACACTGACACACCAAACTCACCGTGTAACGCACCGCAAACAGCTGTTTGTGTAGTGACGGCCGTGCTGGACTGGTGCGCACCATGGCGAGAGTGCAGGTTTTGGTGGCTTTACAGCCCATATGGTCGCCTGGCTGATGTAGCTGAATGACAGAACAGGGACTGTCCAGCTGATCAAATTTGGTCTGACCACAATGAAGCAACGACCTTATTATCTTTTGTTTGCCCCCCGAGACACTCATCTAGGCGCCGGTCATTGCTTCATTGTGATACGCAAGCCCCTTCACCACGGCAAGGTAATGATCACGAAGGGGAATGGGCGCATGTACATGCCTTTTCTTTTGTTGTTGCAGCTGCCCGCAGTGCAGCCAGAAAAATTAGGCAGTCATGTACACGCACCAGAAAAATTATTACAGCGGCCGCTGCTAGCAGCGGCCTAAAAAATTCAGCAATCCGCCTGGAGTCCCGGACCCTGTTGGTGGTGGCGGAGAAGGTAGTCACACGGCGTGCAGGCAGAGATGCTGTGTGTGCGGGGACTGACTTAGTCTTGGGGCGAGCAGCAGCCCTCCGGGATCCATGCCTCATTCATTTTGATAAAGGTGAGGTACTTAACACTTTTGTGACTTAGGCGACTTCTCTTCTCAGTGACAATGCCTCCAGCTGCGCTGAAGGTCCTTTCTGACAGGACGCTTGCGGCAGGGCAGGAGAGAAGTTGGATGGCAAATTGGGACAGCTCTGGCCACAGGTCAAGCCTGCGCACCCAGTAGTTCAAGGGTTCCTCATCTCTGTTCACAGCATAGTCTACATCCACACTTAAGGCCAGGTAGTCGGCTACCTGCCGTTCCAGGCGTTGGTGGAGGGTTGGATCCGGAAGGGCTACGGCGAGGCGTTGGACTAAAGAACGTCCGCATGTCTGACATCACCATGAGATCGCTGGAGCGTCCTGTCTTTGACTGCGTGGACACGGGAGGAGGATTAGTGGCAGTGGTACCTTGCTGGCGTTGTGCTGTCACATCACCCTTAAAGGCATTGTAAAGCATAGTTGACAGCTTGTTCTGCATGTGCTGCATCCTTTCCACCTTCAGGTGAGTTGGTAACAGGTCCGCCACTTTGTGCCTGTACCGAGGTCTAGTAGTGTGGCCACCCAGTACAGCTCATTCCCCTTGAGGTTTTTTATACGGGGGTCCCTCAACAGGCAGGACAGCATAAAAGACGACATCTGCACAAAGTCGGATCCAGTACCCTCCATCTCCTCTTGCTCTTCCTCAGTGACGTCACGTAAGTCAACCTCCTCCCCCCAGCCACGAACAATACCACGGGAAGGTTGAGCAGCACAAGCCCCCTGCGACTCCTGCTGCGGGTGTTCTCCTGCCGCCATCCCCTCCTCCTCCTCCTCCCCCAAAGAAACACCTTGCTCATCATCCTCTGAGACTCATCTTCTGCACACGACTTCTCTTCTTCCTCCTCCTCCCCCCTCTGTGCTGCCGCAGGTGTTGAGGAAACAGCTGGGTCTGATGAAAATTGGTCCCATGCCTGTTCCTGCCGTAACGGTTCCTGGTCACGCTCATTCGCAGCTTCATCCGCCACTCTATGCACAGCACGCTCCAAGAAGTAAGCGTAGGGAATTAAGTCGCTGATGGTGCCCTCACTGCGGCTCACCAGGTTGGTCACCTCCTCAAACGGCCGCATGAGCCTGCATGCATTTTTCATCAGTGTCCAGTTGTCGGGCCAGAACATCCCCATCTTCCCAGACTGTTTCATTCTACTGTAGTTGTAGAGGTACTGGGTGACGGCTTTCTTCTGTTCTAGCAGGCGGGAGAACATGAGCAGGGTCGAATTCCAGCGAGTCGGGCTATCGCAAATGAGGCGTCTTACCGGCATGTTGTTTTTCCGCTGAATTTCCGCAAAGCGTGCCATGGCTGTGTAAGACCGCCTCAAATGCCCACAGAACTTCCTGGCCTGCTTCAGGACATCCGCTAAGCCAGGGTACTTTGCCACAAATCTTTGAACAACTAGATTCATGACATGTGCCATGCAGGGTATGTGTGTCAGCTTCCCCATATGCAAAGCGGCAAGCAGATTGCTGCCGTTGTCGCACACCACGTTGCCTATCTCCAGGTGGTGCGGGGTCAGCCACTCATCCACCTGTTTCTTAAGAGCAGCCAGGAGAGCTGCTCCAGTGTGACTCTCCGCTTTGAGACAAGACATGTCTAAGATGGCGTGACACCGTCGTACCTGGCATGCAGCATAGGCCCTGCGGAGCTGGGGCTGTGTAGCTGGAGAGGAGAACTGCCACACAGCCAAGGAGGAGGAGGACAGCGAAGAGCATGTAGCAGGAGGAGAGGAGGTGGCAGGAGGCCTGCCTGCAAGCCGTGGAGGTGTCACAATTTGGTCCGCTGCGCCCTGCTTGCCATCGTTCACCACCAGGTTGACCCAATGGGCTATGTACGTAATGTAGCGGCCCTGCCCGTGCTTGGCAGACCAGGCATCCGTGGTCAGGTGTACCCTTGACCCAACGCTCTTCGCAAGAGATGACACCACTTGCCTCTCAACTTCACGGTGCAGTTGGGGCATGGCCTTTCTCGAAAAATAAGTGCGGCCTGGCATCTTCCACTGCGGTGTTCCGATGGCCACAAATTTACGGAAGGCCTCAGAGTCCACCAGCCGGTATGGTAACAGCTGGCGAGCTAACAGTTCCGCCACGCCAGCTGTCAGACGCCGGGCAAGAGGGTGACTGGCCGAAATTGGCTTCTTCCGCTCAAACATTTCCTTCACGGACACCTGACTGCTGCTGTGGGCAGAGGAGCAGGAAGCGCTCAAGGGCAGAGGCGGAGTGGAGGAGGGTGCCTGTGAAGGTGGAAGGGAGAAAGCGGCAGAAGCAGATGATGCACCTGAAGGAGGAAGAGGAGAAGGAGGGTGACTTTTCTTTTGTGTGCTGCTGCTGCTTTTGCTCAGGTGGCCATCCCATTGCTGTTTGTGCCTTTTCTCCAGGTGCCTTCGTAAGGCACTTGTCCCTACGTGAGTGTTGGCCTTTCCACGGCTCAATTTTTGTTGGCAGAGCGAACAGATGGCTTTGGTCTGATCTGAGGCACACACATTAAAAAATGTCCACACCGCCGAGCCACCCTGGGATGTGGGCACTATGGGGACCTCAGCAGCTGATGCTGAAGGGCAAGTTGGCTGGCTGTACATAGGTGGCGATACATGGTGCCGGACACTGCCACCAGCTGTTTCTGACGAAGAGCTGCCCCAGCTTTTTTCAGCAACTTCTCTCCTCCTACTACTCTCTGACTCCCCCTCTGAACTGTCCCCCTCTTCATCTCCTCTATTGGGAACATACAGAGGATCCCTATCATCGTCATCATCGTAATCATCCTGCCCAGCTTCGCTTGCCTCAGACAAATCCAAACATGCACCATCAGTAGGTCCTTCATCCTCCTTACACGTTACATCCATAGTGTTGCCGCGTAACTCAGACATATGAGCTGGTGAAAATTCATCTGGCTGTAACAACAATGGCTGTGCATCAGTGATTTCAACACTAAATAATTCTTGCGAAGTGTCAAATGCAGCGGAAGTGGTGCTAGTAGTAGCGCTGGTGGCTGAGCAAGATGAGGTGTTCTGTGTCGCTAAATACTCAACCACGTCCTGACAATCTTGGGAGGTGATGGGACGTGCCTTCTTCCGAGCACTGTACTGTGGGCCAGGTCCACACGAAATTAAATTTACACGACCTCGCGCAGACCTGCCGGGTGGCCTTCCTCTGGCTCTGGCACTACCTCTTCCTCTACCTGTTTTGTCCATATCGGGTATGCACGGAGTGGTATATCACACTGCGTGCACTCACGTAGGTAGGTGGGTTCACTTAACTGCACAGGTATGCGCACTGATGCGGTGGGTTCACTGAACAGAACAGGTATACAGTGGCGGGTTCACAGAACAGGTATGCAGTGGCAGGTTCACTGAACAGAACAGGTATGCAGTGGTGGGTTCACTGAACAGTACAGGTATACAGTGGCGGGTTCACTGAACACAACAGGTACGGGAGTAGGACAGACTCAACCCATCATGAAAAAAAATCATTTTTTAAAGTTCTGTCCAGACTTAAAGAGTAACTGTTAGCCCCCAAAGTGAAATTTAAATCTCTACAGCAATGTTTTATTTAGTATTAAAGTGATCCAAAAAGCCAATGCAGAACTTAAAAATCAATATAATTTTGTTACTATGTAGCCTTTTGCCCAAGCTAATGACGCAAAGCCGCATATCTGATACTGATGCGCAGCCACGCAGAGCAGCCGCCGCCGAGTCACATGTGAGACATGTGAGAGAGATGCACGGTGGCGGCTGCTCTGCCGTGGCTGCGCTGGAAGTGCTGCCGCTCTCTCTCCCTGTCAGAGCGGTCAGCTGTTTGTGGTGCGAATAGATCGGCACCTGATCCTGGGGGGGAGAGGGGGGTCGGGCAGACATAGGCATGCTCTGCATGCTCATCAGTATCAGATATGCGGCTTTGCGTCATTAGCTTGGGCAAAAGGCTACATAGTAACAAAATTATATTGATTTTTAAGTTCTGCATTGGCTTTTTGGATCACTTTAATACTAAATAAAACATTGCTGTAGAGATTTAAATTTCACTTTGGGGGCTAACAGTTACTCTTTAAGAAAGTACAAGTTACAACACATCCACTTTTGAAAAGCTCTACTTGTTAGCTTTCCAAAATGGTGAAATGCCTGGCCTTTTTCTGCTGTTCAGACTCTTCTTTGGCTATGAAATCAAAGTGGTGGTAAAATACTTTGTGAAAAAAAATTGGCCTGTACAAAGCCACTTGCACACCTCGGAGTTAATGACCTGCTAGATCCCCAACTAGCCACCTACTGAGGAATATGTAAAATGATTTTAACTGTAATAAGTTATAAAATACATTTTAAGGTGTTTTAGGGTTGAGACACGTCTTGTGAATTTTTTTAAATGACCAACCATGACAAACTGAATCAAAAGCAATACGATCTTTATTATCATATATTCTGTACCAAAATAAAAAGCTTGTAAAAAGAAAACAAAGCAATACATTTAAAATTTAATACATAAATTTTTACCTTAGGGACTCAGCATTTTAAATATGTATGCCATGAGGGTATATTACTGTTATTTTTGCAAATAAGGGCTTGCAATTATTACTAGGGTAAAATGAGAGAAAAAAATACACCTTTATTTCCTAATAATACAGTAGCAATAGAAGTATGTAAACCCTTTGGAATTATATGGATTTCTGCACAAGTTGGTCATAAAGTTGGTCATAAAATGTAATCTGATCTTAATCTAAGTGACAACAATAGACAATCACAGTCTGCTTATACTAATACCACACAAATAATTAAATGTTTCCATGTTTTTATTAAAAACATCATGTAAATATTCAGCGCTGGTGGAAAAGGTATGTGAACCCTTGGATTTATTAACTCCTTCGGCAGCAATAACGTCAACCAAACCTTTCCTGTAGTTGCAGATTAGACGTGCACAAGGTCAACTTTGATTTCATTTGTCCACAAAATATTTTGCCAGTACTGCTGTGGAACATCCAGGTGCTCTTTTGCAAACTTTAAACGTGCAGCAATGTTTTTTTTTTGGACAGCAATGGCTTCCTCGGTGGTATCCTACCATGAACTCCATTCTTGTTTAGAGTTTTACGTATCGTAGATTGACTAACAGGCATGTTAGCATATGCCAGAGATTGTTGTAAGATTTAGCTGACACTCTTCTTCACCTCACCATTCTGCGCTGTGCTCTTGCAGTCATCTTTACAGGACGGCCACTCCTAGGGAGAGTAGCAGCAGTGCTGAACTTTCTTAATTTATAGACAATTTGTCTTACCATGGACTGATGATGAACAGTAAGGCTTTTGGAAATACTTTTATAACCTTTTCCAGCTTTATGCAAGTCAACAATTCTTAATCATAGGTCTTCTGAGAGCTCTTTTGTGGGAGGCATCATTCACATCAGGCAATGCTTCTTGGAAAAAAGCAAACCCAAAACTGGTGTGTGTTTTATATAGGGCAGGGCAGCTGTAACCAACACCTCCAATCGCTTCTCATTGATTGGACTCCAGCTGGCTAACACCTCCCTCTAATTAGCTCTTGGTGTTCACATACCTTTTCCATATGCACTGTGAATGTTTACATGGTGTGTTCAGATCAGATCACATTTTATGACCAATTGGTACAAAAATCCATATAATTCCAAAGGGTTCGCATACTTTTTATTGCTACTGTACATTATCCTCATGCATAGGGACATCATTTGAATGTTGGGATAACCAGGGACAAATGGGAAAATAAAATGTGAGGGGTTTTATCTGCGGTAGCATTGTTTATTTTAAAACTATAGTGAATGGGAATGAAGGAAGTGTACTTTTTTCATTTTTTTCTCTTTTTTTCCCCTTTAAAAAAATAATATCACTCCCAAAAAGCCTAATTTGTCCTAAAAAATGATATAGATCATTTAGGTGTGATACGTAGAGATAAGGGTTTTTGGGGAATGAATGGGAGGAGTGCTGAAATGTGAAAATCCCTCTCTTCCATAAGGTAAAAACAACTCACAAACTGAAGTGAATAATATATATAAGGCCCTAAGTGATGACCCCACATTTCATCTCATATACATTTAACAGTGCCTACATTTTACCTTTTTGCATTGAATCATCTGCAGCTAAAAATGCTTTTGATTTTTGGTAATAGTTTAATCATGTGATCTAAAGCCAATAGCTAAAAGAGATGTGTGGGACTGCTTTCCCCGTTTTTGCTCAGTATCTTCATGCTGTTCAGCCTGCAAAAGAGAACTGACATAGTTGTATGCAAAGTATGCAGCCTGCACTTCTGGAAGTCTTTGTATTTGAATGTAATGAGCGTCAGGAACCAGCCCCTCGCCACGCCTGCGTATACGGTTCCCGACTGCGGGTTTGACCAGATCGAGAGGGGAAGCAGCCTTAGTCGAGCTACCACACAGCTGTGACCCCTCAAACACTTCTCACTGCCACCACTAGCTGTTGCTAGACACGTCCACTCTGCTGTCTAGGGCTCAGCACGCAATCCGCATTTTCGTATTTGGGTCAGCTTTGCGCTTTAGGCCGAATACGGGAACGCCACACACACACACACACACACACACACACACACACACACACACACAGTTGCAATCTTACACTGTAGTGAAGCAAAACCACTAACAGACGTTCCAAACGATACTGTAAGCCACTCCGAGACTTCCCACTCTGCTGTCGAGCGCAGAAGTGCCCCATACACACAATGCAATTACAATCTTATACGGTAGTGTTGCTCAATCATACAATCAGGCATGGACTTATACACCGTTACACTTCAGTCTCTTCTAGGCTATGAGTGTTATCTTAGTACAGCAGAAGTCAAACATATTAAATAACGATTTAATATTCCAGGAAAAAAAAGTGGAACAATGCAGAAAATAATATATACAAAAGATTTACAAAAACAAAGTAAAAAAGTTACAAGGATAAAAGTACAAAGATACACACAAGGCTATTTGCTTACCAAAATAAACAGGGATCAAGATAGAAGAACCTTGGACTTGGTTTTGTGGATGGACACAGTTCTGGTTGGACCAGGAGCCCACTTAGCTTGGACCGGGAGTCCACCTAGCTTCAGCTACCGTCAGGAGCGGACTGATTTTAGGTATCTGCCCATGCCTTTTATGCCGGGAGATTTGCCTTGAGGCTGCAAGCCCGTCTGGACGGGGGAACTAGTTTTAATTAAATCTCCAGACATAATTTAATTCCCTGAATATTCAGTTTGTCATATCCTTTCTGTGACATGCGAAATTCCCAGGTTTTTCCTGTACACTTTTGATCTTTACAGAGATTTCCCATCTCCAGGTGACAGGTGATAACTTGAGCACGGCTTTCAACATTCCAGCAGGCTGTCATATGTAAATTCCTGGCTCAGGCTGGTGTGGTCTGCAGCCAGTCTAGGTGACACATCTGAGACAGTATTTCACAGCAGATCACAGCAGATCAAAGGTGGGGACTTGACTGCTCTTGGCATAATAAGCCATTTCCTGGCCAGAGGCTAGTTAGCCAATTAACAGTTCCTGCTCCTATTCACAATCGTTCACGTTCAGATGCAAATGTAGTTGTCATTGACATATGGACAATTACCTTAACAGCTTCCTTGAGTCAGGTGACAATACCTTCACAAGCCAGCTGCCCGACTGGCCTCTTAACATACATACACATCTGAGGTAGTACCCAGTAGACAGAAAAATGAAAGAAATATGTTCCTGTATTATACTTAACATCATCAGTACCCCAATATATCACCACAATGAGTTAAAGGGGAACTTCAGCCTAAACAAACATGCTGTCATTAAAGTGGAGCCGAGATGAACTTTTACTCATTGCGTAATTGTGTTCCTTTCCTATTGTTTATAGGGCATTCCTCAAGCCAAATACTTTTTTGTTTTGTTTTAATACTCTAATTCTCTATAAACTAAACAAGCCTCGCCCACAGCTTTCAGAGAGCCTTGGCAGTAGCGAGGGCTCATGGGAGGAGGAGGTATTACTAGCCAGAGATTTCAGAGGCAGAGGGGAGGAGGAGGGAGGATTAGTTTTTTTTTCACAGAAGATGCAGATAAGCTTGCCTCTTTGTAAAGTTTGCAAACAACATGGCTGCTGTCATTGTATCACAGGAAGAAATAATCATATTCTATTGAAGCTGTTTGCAGCTAGATTTGCTGTGTAAACTATCTAAACTTTAGATAAGATATATAGACAAGTTACTTGTTATAGTAAGTTTTTCATCTCGGATCCGCTTTAAGTTACATTAGTTATGTTAATTAAAGTAGATAGGCGATATCATCTCTTACCCACCCTGTTGTAAAAGAACAGGCAAATGTTTGTGATTTCATGGGGGCAGCCATCTTTTTGGTTGAAAGGAGGTGAAAGGGAGCATGAGACACAGTTCCAATTGTCCTGTGTCCTGATCACCCCTCCCAGCTGCACGCGCTAGTCTTCAAATCTCAAATTCAAAATTTAATGTACTAGTTCTGCTAAAGCAAAGCAAAAATATCAGTTTTTGTGCCCCACATCTCTTAAAAACCCAGAAGTTTACCTACGGAAAATAGCACCTAGGCCAGTGATGGCTAACCTTGGCACTCCAGCTGTGACAAAACTACAAATCCCATCATGCCTCTACCTCCCCGAGTTATGCTTAGAGCTGTCAGAGTATTGCAATGTCTCATGGGACTTGTAGTTCCACCACAGCTGGAGTGCCAAGGTTAGCCATCACTAACCTAGGCCAAGCACTAAAATTAGGGTGACAGGGCTACAACTTAAAATGAATGTGAAAATTAATGTGTCCGACCTAAAGTGAGTCAAGGCCAGCAAAAATGTGGTTTGGCAATAGGTTAGATGTACTGTATAAATAGGCCCGTATATCAATTTTCACTATATGCAACATCATGTCATATAAATTACAACCTTAGGCTGGAATTTCTCCCAAATAACATAATTAGACACTTAATAGACCCCTGTAACTGTATTTCTGTGATAGCCTATCAATAACAGAGAGCTCATTAATAACAGCCCCCCCCCCCCCCCCCCCCCCCAAGTACCAGCATTTCATGACAGACTTTTAGGAATAAACAGCATTTTTCATGTGGTATGCACTGTTTATGTGCCTATGCTCCATAATTCTATATGTATAGGCTGCGTTACAGATGAAATCACTGTGGCACAACACTCCTGTTAGCTTGTCTTTGAAAGTCTTGCCTAGGCAATGCCCTTTTTATTTGTATTTTCCTTTAAGCAGGAGGATTAGCCATGGTATACCAGGGAAAAAAAACACATTTATAAGTAGATAAATATTTAATCTACTTACATAACACATGTATTGTACTGTCAACATTTTGATTTCAGTGAATTTTATATAGTAAATTAAGAGAATTCTGTTCCTGGTGGGAACCATGTCTTTTGCCCACCGTTTGAAGCTAAATACTGACATCATTTCTTCCCTTAACATTTTTTTTTCTCCTCCAATCGCTGAGTCACCTCAGCCTTGCCTGTAAACACAAGTGAACAGAGGATAATGTTTCAGCTAGGCAGCTAGGCAGGGAAATAAAGGAGAGGAGGAATATATTATAGATAAAAAGCCATCCAGCATGCAACTGTTGGGCAATGGCTATTAAAGGGCCAGTGCTCTTAAGGTATGTGATAACTCCAAACCATAACAGCAGAAAAAGTTTTTAAAGTTTTTAATGCCGGAGTCAGGCTAGCAACACGCAGATTGCAGCTAGTCAGCTGTTTACCTCTCTGCTGCCATTCACCGCCGCTCCCCCGCCTCCTGTATAACACGGCTCCCTGCCTGTGTCCCTTCCCTCCCCGCCTCTGTAAGCAGATTGGAGGAAGCTTATGGAGATGGGGAGGGAAGGGACGCAGACGGGGAGCCGCGCTATAGAGGAGGCGGGGGAGCGGCGGTGAATGGCAGCAGAGAGGTAAACAGCTGACTAGCTGCAATCTGCGTGTTGCTAGCCTGACAGTTTTTATATTGGGGGACAGCAGAGCGCTGGGGGTGCCTGGGGGCGCACTATAAGGACACAGAGGCTGGGCATTGTATACCGAATGTGCCTCTGGGTCCTAATATTGATGGCGGAAACCCACCTTGGGTTCTCTTTAATTATAAAATAAAACTGGAATGTCTTAAAGTTATTTTTAGGAGAAGGAGGATAGATACAATTGTTTATTTCATTTGTTTATTTTCACCTTGGGTGTCCTTTAAGGATCCCTCTAAAAGCAAAGTACCTCTCAGGCCTGCACTGTTCCCCAACCCTGTCCTCAAGGCCCACCAACAGTGCATGTTTTGTGGAAATCCACGGAGGTAGATAATCAGCTCTGCTTAGACACTAATTACCTTACCTGTGCATGTTTGTGGTTTTCTGCAAAACATGTACTGTTGGTGGGCCTTGAGGACAGGATTGGGGAACTCTGCAAGTATAAGGCATCTCCCACCCACAATCATTTAGCAGCCTTTGCAGAGGCAGATAACTGCCATTGGAATTTTTCAGGAAGGGGGAGTGGCTAACCAGAAAAACCTGAAATTATGGGTCAAGTGGTCTGTTCTTAGACATTTTCTTCCTTGCTACTCATATAACTACTGCTGTGCGTGCTGATGTGGGTTATACTTTTACACTGGAGGTCCCCTTTAAGGAAACATGCTGTTTTTTAGTGAAATAATGTTGTCCTTTGTTGGTAATCTGTGCTTGGGAAAGGGGGATCGGATAACGCCGAGGAAAACCTATTAGCATCCAGAGGCCACCCTCTCCTTAGGTAAGTATTTCATTTGTACCCAAGCTTCGGCTCAGGCACACTTTAAAGAGAGCCTGAGGTGGGCTCATAAAATAAAAAAAAAATGATGCTAGCTGATCTGGGCTGAGCGGATCAGGCAGCCGCCAAAACCGCCACTCCCCGCCCCTCCTGTGGGCCGCACTGACCCACTTCCACTTTTGTGAACTCAGAGGCGTGTCATGAGACAGAAAACATGCCTTTGTGTCCCATCTGCCCCCCAAGGAACTGCCTCGGGTTCTCTTTAAGCTATAGCTCCCAACTGTCCCTCTTTTGTAACCCAGTCCCTCTGTCTCTCTTTCTTCCTCATTTGTCCCTCTTTCAAGACTGATGTTCATATTTACGTAAATATATGTATTTTTCTACTAAACAATTGATTTAATTGACTCTAAACTTTATTCCCATCCTTTAAGGTGCCCATTAACAATACAATTTTTTCACCAAATGTGATCTTTCAATGTGATTGTTATGATGAATTGCATAGAAAATTTGCCGTTTATGAATGCAATCGATAGTGAAAGTTTCTTTGGTTAATTGCTAGGAACTGGTCAGGGAAGAGGGGGGGGGGGGGGGTGATCAGTGGGATGGAGTCCTTGAATGTAGGGCTCCTCCCACTGGCCATTCTTATCCTATATGCTTTTAAGTGGTACTGGCAAAGGACAGGGGCGTAGCAATAGGGGTTGCAGAGGTTGCGACCGCATCGGAGCCCTCCCTCAACTGCAGTGTTAGCTCTCTATTGGTCCTGTGCTCATAATAATCACTTCTATAGATACTTTGAATAGTAGTAATCCTTAACAAACTGTTTCCCATCCCCTTCTTGCACCTCTGACACTGTAGTTGCCATTGGCAGGTTTTGGTGCACCGTATGAATTGTTATGTATAGAGCGCTTGGGGGCTCCAATGTAAAACTTGCATCGGGCCCCACAGCTCCTTAGCTACTCCACTGAAGGTAGAAACTGCTCCACACTTGCAGAGAAGCCTTGTTCCCATGTAGGATAGTTGCCCACTTGGGCCTGATTGTAGCAACAGCTCTGATGTGGTGAAGAAAATGATCAGTGATTTACTTTACATCAGCTCATCAAGGATCTTTTATACAAATACAAGCTCTGCCACTGAGTGCTGGGAAAGCATTTGTGCCTGGAGAGCGTTGTAAGATAAGACGCACATCAATGTATGTACTGTGTAGTTAATGTACCCAATATGGCACAGACCATTTTTTATTTTGTAGAAGAAAGTGGCAGATTTACATAAAGGCATAAAAAACAGGTTATAGAACATTGTGAAATACTTTCAGAAGCAGTTGCTAAAAATAAATGAGGTCTCTGGTGCCCCCTAGTGGATATAAAGTGCAAAAAACATTCCTGAAATAAACGGTTATGTTAGAATTGGGGTTGGCAAAGTCCTGTGTTTTGGAACTGGCTCTATTTCTTGAAGCAGGAGCAGATCTTGTATTTTTTATAAGATCCTGTATGTGAGCTGTATTTCTGGGAACAAAGCAAAGCTGAAATTGGAACTAGTGATAAGCTCTAGAGATAAAATTGCTCTCATCAGTGTCTATTAAAGGCAGTCTGAAGACGAGTTAAAATGAATATCAAACATTTCTTTGTAACGTTAGCTTAAAGCCGAATATAACCCTACATTTCAACTTTGCTCTAAAACATTATTTACAGTATATTATATGCAACCAGCATTTTTTTTTACTAGACCAGCATTGGAAGGGTTACACAGGGCTTTAAAGTTCCTGGAGATTTCTGCAGACGCATCCGAAGCTGAAATAGATACATTTTGTTTACATAAATGTATCTAAGTGTTGAATGTGACTCACTCTCTCTCACTGAGAAGGAGCTTGGAGGACAGCCAAAGAGTGTGTAACATTTATCAATAGATAGATTCAACTAAATAGAATGTAACAATCTGAACTTCTGCATATCTCTCCACGGAACTTTAATCCTCTGTGTTTAACCCTTTCAATGCTGGTCTAGTAAAAAAAAATGCTTTTTGCATATAATATGCTGTAAATAATATTTTAGAGCAAAGTTGAAATGCAGGGTTATATTCCGCTTTAATGAATACCCACTTTTACCAACTAATGGGACCAACAGATTTTGAATACTAAGAACAGATGGTAAAGCTCTCCTACTAGATAGAAGTGGTAAAATTGGCCAATCAAAATTAGATGTACTGTATGTATGTACCATGCTTTAATTAAAGAGGAACTCCAGTGAAAATAATGTAGTAAAAAAAAGTGCTTCATTTTTTACCATAATTATGTATAAATGATTTAGTCAGTGTTTGCTCATTGTAAAATCTTTCCTCTCCCCGATTTACATTCTGACATTTATTACATGGTGACATTTTTACTGTGGGCAGGTTATGTAGCTGCTCCTAGCTGTTTTGGCTGTTAGAGACAGCTGTAAACAGCTAATTCCTGTCTGTGAACATTGTTACATTGTAGCAGTTTGCCCAGAGTACCGCGGTACTCAGAGCTTCTTGTGGGAGGGGTTTCAGCACAAAATCAGTCATACAGCGCCCCCTGATGGTCTGTTTGTGAAAAGCATCATATTTCTCATGTAAAAGGGGGTATCAGCTACTGATTGGGATAAAGTTCAATTCTAGGTTGGAGTTTTTCTTTAAGCCTGGTATATAACTTCAATTATGATTGGCCAATTTTACCACCTCCATGTAGTAAGAGGACCTACAGATTTTGAATACTATGAGCAGATTGTGTAGGTAAACGCTCATACTACTGTGTACAGCGCTGCGTGAATATGTTGGCGCCATATAAATACCAATAAATACTATATAGAGGAAGTTTCTCAGTGTTGCCTTAGGGCCAGTTGTATCAGACAATACAATCACATTGCTAATGCAAAGCAAATAAATTGTAATGGTACTATTCACATTGGCACGTTACAGTGCAGTGCGATAGATCCGTTGGGCATAGTGATGGCATCGCTTCCTGCGCTTGCGTAATCACGTGATGCAGGAAGAGGTACCAGGCAGTAGGGGAGAGCTGAGCAGTGACAAAGTCTTACATCGGTGGATTACGGGTAGCAGGAGAGATATCGGTACATCTTGGGCAGCACAGTGGCGTAGTGGTTAGCGCTCTCGCCTTGCAGTGCTAGGTCCCCAGTTCAAATCCCAGCCAGTCAACATCTGCAAGGAGTTTGTATGTTCTCCCTGTGTCTGCGTGGCTTTCCTCTGGGCACTCCGGTTTCCTCCCACATCCCAAAAACATACAGAGAAGTTAATTGGCTTCCCCCTAAAATTGGTCCTAGACTATAATACATGCACTACACGACACATACATAGACATATGACTATGGTAGGGACTAGACTGTGAGCCCTTGAGGGACAGTTAGTGACAAGACAATATATATCGTACTCTGTATAACGTACAAAAAGGTATATAACTCAGCCAATCTCCTCTGTCACAGAGGCGCTTGGCTGAGTTACAGACCTTTTTTTTATATGCTCCGTCCTCATTGCCTGAAAAAGCGGGGTCAATCCTGCAAAACGCGTTGTATGATCTTGTGGCGTGTATAAACTGCTTTATTGATATTACATCAATATTCTCTTGTGTCTGCTTGGAGGAGGAAAGTCCACCACTGCCTCCTCTATTTTTAAACTTTTTGGATACTTTTATTCTTTTGGTGCCTCTGTATTCCTATAACATTGTACAAGTCCACCCTAGGGGGAGGGGTGTTTTCTTCCCCATTTTCTCCTATCTACAGAGAGCGACTTCTGAACCCTGAGTGGGGTCAGGTCTAATCTCCCCACCTGCATTATCAGTGGTTGCCTGTGAGGCAGTGGCGTAGCTAAGGAGCTGTGGGGCCCGGTGCAAGTTTTACATGGGCCTCCCCCCAAGCACAGTATACATAACATATGATATGGCGCACCAAAACCTGCCAAGGATTTCCACAGTGTCCGAGGTGCAAGTAGGGGATGGGGAACAGTTTAGTAATGATTACTACTATTTAAAGCATCTATAGAAGTGATTATTACCAGCACAGGGCCAATAGAGAGCTAATATTGTGCTTGAGGGAGGGCCCCTCTGACCCAAGGGCCCTGATGTGGTCGCTACCTCTGCAACCCTTATTGCTACACCACTGCTGTGAGGTAATCCTGACTTGTGAGTATATTGTATTTACTCTATCATCTCTTCCACTACCAGTACATACTACAACATATTGGGCTCTCTGTGTCCCTCTTTTGTTTTATCTTACAATCTCCCAGCTGAGGTACCTCCTGATGCCACCTGACCTTTTTCGATAAGGAGAGGAGTGGAGGAGGGTCATCAGAGGATCATCTTTGTGCATAATGATGCTCTAGTTCAGAGCAGGATCAAACACCAGCATACCTAGGCAGGTGCTTGGGGCCTAGTGGGTGTCAAGGTGTCCACCTGCCACCTTCTTAGACCTCTCTCCACTTCAGTTTACCAAAAGGACCACAAGGAGGGCCCAAATGTATTCCCTTGCCAAGGACTCCATTACATCTTAATCCATCTCTGCTCTAGTTGTAGTTAAACTGATTTCTGAATACATATTTCATTTACTGCAGAGAACCACTTTAATCTAATAAACTGCAGAGATTTGATGAAAATGCTAAGCTTTGGCAACTCCAAACCTGGCATTTATTCCAATACCCAGTTTCCTTCTCAAAGCAACAAAGTATCAGATTGAACAAGAACACAGCATTATCGGGCCCAGGCCTACGTACAGCAGATGGTATTTCAATGAGTTCTCATCTGAGTAATAATTTGTAGCAGCTTCAGCTCATTTATCAGCAATTGCTCAGTAGCTGGAGAACAGGAACCACACTCTCTTTATAACCTTTTAAGTCTTGCTACATTAGTTGCCAAGCAACCCCTCCAGATTTAAAGAAATGCGTTTGTTTATTCTTTTGGAACCTTTATTTCTTTTTTTTTGCAATCTAGATGTAAAAATTAATAGCCGGTTCAATTCTTGCAGTGTTAGCTTCAATGGTTTTGCATAAAATGTCTAATTATGGGGCATCAACTCATAATTCTGAAACCGTTTTGAAACAGCTCGAAAAAAGCTTCATAAATCAAATATCAACTGAGCATATGCCCTCTACCCAAAGTTAATTTTGGATGGTTCTAATTTTAGATGATTTTTTTTTTTAAAGGGGAACTCTATAACATGGAATTAAACACAGCACTGAATGTGGATAACATTGGCCACTTACACCTTTTACATTTTTTTCCCACTTTAAAAAAAGTCATTAGCTGAAATGTTTTTTTTTCTTGTTTTTTTTTAAATATTCCACGAAGTGTCTATCTAGCCTCCTGCCTGGCTACCATCAGAAGGGGTGAGGAGATCTACTCTAAGCTTGACTGACATCAGACATAACGGAATGGATTCACACATTTTGATTGTACAATAATTGGCCAATTTTACCACAGATTTTGAATGATTGTGTAGGTAAGTTCTCATACTACATGGAGGTGGTAAAATTGGCCAAGCAAAATTGCATGTAGGAGGCTGTAGAGTTCATAAATACATCCAATTTTACAAGTGTAGTATGAGAGCTTATCCACACAATCATCTTTTCTAAACCCTTGTACAAACCTGTAATGCTATGAACACACAATAACATCTCCTGACAGATTTACTGACAGATCGACTATTTCCAACAGGTCCGATCTGATTTCCGATCAATTGGAAATCAGATCGGACCTGTTGGAAATAGTCAATCTGACAGTAAATTTGCCTAGCATTAGGCCTGGGACCCACTAGCAGAACTTTTCTGAGCGCTTGTGATTTAAAAAGCTTTTGCTAATGTAATGCTATGGGGTATTTTTTTTCTAAATCACATCCCTCAAGTGGGAACACACACATAGCATTACATTAGCAACAGCTTTTCAAATCACAAGTGCTTACAAAAGGCTCAGAAAAGCGCTGCTAGTGGGTTCCATGGCTAAGTTTGATAGACCAATCAAATTGCACCACGTCCATGTAGTTTGTTTACCTAAACAACGTGCACAATTCACAATGCTTTTTCACCTGTTTTCCTTTGTTTTTATCTTATTTATGTTACATTTTTAAGCTCCCAAAGAGCAAAAACATAATATAATTAAGGCAAGAAAAGTAATATTGAAATTACGTTAATCGGGAACAACTTACGTTGAGTGATTATTTTGCTTGTAAATGTATTGAAACGTTAAGTCTTATTTAAACGTTAAAAGTTACGTCTTATTTAACCATTTTTCAAATTTTTTCACATTATTACCGCAGTATGTCTGCGTGTGGAAAAATCATGCGGACAACTTTGTGAATGTCAACATGGTCTTATTTCTGTTCACCGCATGCGGTAAAGGATTGTGAATAGAGCCCAATGTGGACACAAAGGTTGTATAGTCACCTGCGTTCCAAGACTCTGATATTCTAGGTTAGGAAAACGCCTTTCAGTTTATATGTCAAAAAAACACCGACAGCCTTCCATATGGATTTATTCACCTCTTCTAGCAAAGCCATAAACAGAACTGAATACATTTTCCTGAAAAATTGTCCTAAAATTGCTGTCATGTTCTGACAGCAGCATGCTGTACAAAATTGCCATATTGGAAAAACAGATTCTGCAGAATAATGGCCTTCCTGCCGCATAATGGCTTTGGAATCCACAGTTACTTTGTCATTAGGTTCCATCTCAGTCACAAGAACAACCAATTGGTATCCAGTCACATAACCGCTATAATTAACCAGTCACAGCGATCACATGTGCAGGCAACAGGGCCTATTCCCTGCACAAAACTATGGAGTGTGATGGGAGAACAGATGGTTAACATCCGTGTCCATTTTCCTTAACGATAGTCCCGAGTCAGGCTCAGAACGGAAATCCGCAGCTCAGAGCGGTAATCCCATGCCTGAGTGAGTTATATGCAGGAGCTGCTGCAGATCCCTCTGTAGTATTTTTTTTTTACTTGTTTTTGGGGTGTAAAAGTTTGTGAAAAAAATTGCATGGCTTTTAGACCCTAATGCCGGGTATCCCCGCTCGTCCCCGCCAGCGTTTCCTTATCACCGCTCGATTCCCTGCCATTATCCGCCGGCGCCGGCGGGAATCGAGCAGGCGCGGGTTGAGCGGCTTGATCGGGCCAGCTGAATATTATCAGCTGGCCGGATCAGCTGGTCGATACACGGTACAGAAACGTACCGTGTATCCCCAGCATAAATCTGGAAATAATTGTAATGCCAGGGAGGTTCAAATAAAAAAAAAAAACACACACATCCTTCAAATTAGAAAATAAATATATGCTACCTGTCCTTTTAAAGCAAATCCCAAATGATAAAAAATGATGAGATAAACAATTACCGTATATGAATTTCCTTTAATTCCAGTATTGTTTTAATTCTGTACATTTATACATTAAAGAGAACCAGAGACGATATAATAACATATTTATACATACCTCTAGCTCCATCAGCCTGAATCGCTCCCACGTCGCCTTTATGCGCTGCCTTTGTCCGCCGGTACCGGGTCCAGTCATTTCGGCCAGTCGAGGCAACTGCAGTGAGCTCCCTGCGCACTGCGCGGGCGCATGCGTAAAGAGCTGGAGCATGCCCTGTGCATGTGGAAAACTGGCCGCGGCCCGGCGGAAGTGACGGGACCTGGTACCAGCGATAGAGGCAGAGGAGGACGGCGGCGTGGGAGCGATCCAAGCTTATGGGGCTGGAGGAAGCCCCAGGTATGTATAACATATTTTTTTTCATTTTTAAACGTCGTTTGTATCTGTTTCCCTTTAAGGGCCCTTTCACACTAGAGGCCTTTTGGCGTTTTAACGCCACAGCCATAGTTGTCGTTTTCCAAGGTAAAATGAAAGTCCATAGACTTTAATTTTAACTTTCACACTTAAAGGGACACTTAAGTCAAACAAAAAAAATGAGTTTTACTCACCTGGGGATTCCAATAGCCCCCTGCAGCTGTCCGGTGCCCTCGCCGTCTCCCTCCGATCCTCCTGGCCCCGCCGGCAGCCACTTCCTGTTTCGGTGACAGGAGCTGACAGGCTTCGCGTTCCCAGACACATTAGCACCCTCTATGCTGCTATATGGTATATAATATATGCTATAGCAGCATAGATGGCGCTATTGTGGCCAGGAACGCGAAGAATCACTGGCGTCTCCAGAGGGAGACAGCGAGGGCACCGGACAGCTGCAGGGGGCTATTGGAAGCCCCAGGTGAGTAAAACTCATTTTTTTTGTTTGACTTAAGTGTCCCTTTAACACTGGTTTTGGAGCGTTGCGTTTTGAAGCTCCCAGGAGCTTTTTATTTTTTAGAGCTGACCGCGGCGTTTCTCATTGCAATTGATAGTAATGTGTTGCCGTTAAAACGCCTTCAAAACGCCTGCAGCCAAAACGCAGCGTTTTAGCCTTTTACCGCTGCCTGGAGTGTGAAAGAGCCCTAAGGCCTCTTTCACAGTAGGACGTTGCGTTTTGATGCGACGTTAAAGTCGCAACGCAATGTTCTCAAAAAGTCGCACAGCGATACTAAGTCTGTGCGACATTCACAGTGCACACGTTGCGTTTTTGTGTAACGTGTAGCATTATTAGAAAGTGCTGCATGCTGTGCGTTATACACGTTATTAGCTGCGTTGAACTGTTTGCGCATGCTCAGTAATGACTTGGAAGCATACTTTTCATTGCCTGTATGCTCTACTGTATGCAACGAAAACGGGGCATTAAGTTGCGGTGCAACATTTTGGGGGAATTGCGTTGTAATTTGCGTTGCGACATTAACGTTGCATCAAAACACAACGTCCTACTGTGAAAGAGGCCTCTTGGACCACCATCACAAAATTTATAAAAAATAAAACTAAAAAGGATTTATACTGAAGAGAGAGCAAGTAGAAGGGATAGTAAAGGGTTAAGAATTAGTTACAAAAAAAATCACACTGCTGTGACATTTATACTACTAGCCAAAATGCCGTTGTTGTGCAGCTAGCAGCCTGCAGTACAACCTTCCATAACCTATTGGTAAGAGCCCCTCACATGCAGGCTGTCATGAATGTGTAAACAGCAGTGCAATTTATTTTTTTAATTCTCAACCCTTTACTATCCCTTCTACTAGCTCTCTCTTCAGTATAGATGATTTTTAGTTTTTTTTTTTTTTTTTAATAAATTTCAAGATAGTGGTCTTTTAAGACCTCTGTTCCACAAGCAGTTGATAGGCAGTGAAAAGCCTGCTGCTGCCTAGTAACTGCTTGCTGAGCGCACAGTTCAACTGCCAGTGGAAATGAGCCCTGATGCTTGGAATTACACCATGAGATTTTTTTTTTATTTTTTTTTGCAGCAATGCAGATAGATGGTTCGATAGATCATTTCTAACATGTCCAACCTGATTTTATCGTTTTTGTGATCTATTTCTCATAAAAGTGAATGGAAATTGATCACAAAAATAAAAATGCTGAAAAATCTCATTGCGTATTCCCAGCATATGGCCTCTTTTCCAAGGACAGTTGATAGACAGTAAAATGCCTCTCAAACTCTCACAACTGCTTGGTGCCTGGTAACTGCTCACTGAACACACAGTTCAACTGCCTGTGCAAAAGAGGCCTAAAGCGGTTCACCTGCATGAGCCACTTCCTGGTCACTGGAGATGATGTCAGAAGGGTGCGCTGGAATAGTAACCTAGAAATTGTTTTCGGGGAAAAACACGTGTTTCCTTCCTCACTGAAAACATATTTGCAGACATAATTGAGGTTAAACCTCCCCCACCCTAAATATAATTAATTGATAATTACACAATCAAAATGGATAAGCCAAACACTATCAGCCAATCGTTATTTCCAAGCCAGTGACAATGCACGGATTGTCAGGACAGCTGGGGCAGGGATCCCACTTGAGTTTGTGAAAAACAGCTGTACATTTTTGCAGCCAGTTCTTTGCATTTTCAGCACGCGACAGCAGCTGACTGTCAGCAATAGGAATCGCATGGGGAGTGTTGAAAACCAGCAACAAAGTTTGTATTTTTATCACCTTTTGTGGAAAAACGCACATTGTAACACTTGACCACGTTTGTCCATAGGAAAGCATTATGTGCATCTTTGCATGCAGTTAAGCATTACAGCAAAACGCATGCACTTCCCCCAAACAGAATCCCTGCCTGACTGTGGGCATTAGAAATCGTAGATGCTGTGCAAAAAAAAAAAAAAAAGCAACAAAATTTTCCCACAAGCGGAAAAATGCACATTTTAACACTTGACCTTAAGGCCTGGAACCCACTGAAAACCGCAAACGCAAAACGCAACCGCTAGCGTTTTGTCTAAGCGGTTTGCAAGCGGATTCATGCGCGTTTTTGGTCGTGTTTTGCAACATTGTATTTTTTTCCCCAGCGGGTGCCTAGCGTTTTGCGTTTTTATCCTGATTGGTCCTGTGAATTATTTTTCATTTTGTTACAGTGTGCTGAACCGCAAAACGCTAGCAAAACCGCTCAGTTTAGGTTTTGCTGAGTGTTTCTGCTAGCGTTTCAATACTTTACATTGAAGCGCTAACGCTCCCAAAATGCTGCAGGTCCTGCGTTTGCGTTTCTGGGAAACGCAAACGCTCCTGTGGAAGTTGCCCCATCCATTAACATTAGCCCAGCGTTTTGGCAAACTGCTAGCGTATCGCAGTGCTGCCAAAACGCCAAAAGCGCTCCTGTGGGTTCCAGCCCTAAGGGCCCATTTCCATTTGCGGATGGGAGCCGATGCAGGTATGAATCACTTCTGCTCCCATCCGTGTCACTTCCTCATCTCCTGATGCAGAAGTGTATTGAAGGAGACGACGGTGCGGATGCATTCTGCAGATTCTCAGATCGCTCCGCACCGCTCCCCACGCAATGAAAACTGTTCCATTGCCGTGCATTGGGTTCAGGGCACCCGTGGTGCAATATGGCTAGGGCCTCTTTTGACATGGACAGTTGATAAGCAGTGAAATGCCTCTCAACCTCACAACTGCTTGCTGCTTCCTGGTAAATGCTTGCTGCTGCCAGCTAACTGCTGACTGCTGCCTGGTAACTGCTTGCCGAGCACACATTTCAACTATCCGTGGAAAAGAGGCCTACATGTCCATAGGAATGTATTACTTGCAATTTCACATAGCGGCATGTAATCTAAATACCCATCCATCTGCTACATCCCATAAATGCCACCAACTCTTAAGGCTGAGCCAAACTGCTGATAGCTTTGCGATCTGTCCACACTGCGTTTTGAAAATTGTGGCGATCGATTAGTCATAATTTTTTTTTAAATGGCAGTGATATTGCCTAATACCCAAGTAGCTTGGGGTGACCCAGAACCACTAGGAAAGTAAGGGGACGAAGACTGAAAAGCCTTCCTACTAAGCAACGCTCATTGTAATTTGCCTTCTTAAAGCAGTAGGATCAGCCATACTATTCCAGGGAAAAAAAACACATATATAAGTAGATAAATACTTGATCTACTTACATAACACATGTATTGTACTGTCCACGTTTGGATTTCAGTGAATGTTATATAGTAAATGATGAGAATTCTGTTCCTGGTGGGAGCCATGTTTTTTGCCCACAGTAAAGGCTAACTCGTGATGTCATTTCTGCCCTTTACTTTTTTTTCTTGTCTCCTCCAATCGCTGAGTCACCTCAGCCTTGCTTGTAAACACAAGTGAGTAGGGGGATTAGGTTTCAGATAAGCAGCAGGCAGGGAAATAAAGGGAAGAGTAGGAATATATTACAGATAAAAAGAACCCCCAGCATACAATTCTTTGGCACCGACTACTAAAGAGCCAGTGCTCCTAAGGTATATGATAGATCCAAATCATAAAAGCAGAAAAAGTTTTGAATGCAGGATTAGCATCTTTATCACTTAATACGCTCAGACCAGTTGCTGTTGAAATTTGATTTTTATGGTGACGATACCGCTTTAAAACAAGGCATTTGCGATAATTCAGCTTTAAGTGAGCAATTGTAGTTTCCCACAATGCATCACTACTGAATATACAAATGATATACAAATTAACGTTATGCACCTGAAGCCAGGCTTACATACAGAACTGCTGGTGTATAGCAAGCCTGTAATTTTATAAAGCCACATCAACCCAACATGCAGACAACTGTTTCGGACTTTTAGTCCTCATCAGCACATGACAGGTATTGATATGGCTCTATGAGGTAGGGCTAATAAAAAAGAATTAATGGTTAATTGTATTTGATGGGCATCATCCCTCCCTCATGATTGGAGTCCTGTCTCCAGCATTTCATACCATAGGCTTTGCAGCTCATCATCTTGCTCCTAAGTGAAAGTAATGTACGATTATGGCCTGAGACTGTATACCCTAACCTACCGTATGATCCCAATATTTGATCACGACATCTGCTTGAGACATGATCATAATTTTGCACTGTTGCCCAGTTTTATTTCTACTGTATTTGATTGCTTAATAATGCACTTTTGTTCACTAAATACATACTTTTAAAAAAAAAGTGGCAATTCCTCGGCCCCCCCCCCCCCCCCCCAAGTCAAAACTGTAAGGACCCTTTTCCACTATCGCGAATTCTCATGCATTTCCCGCATGCAAGTTCTTTGCAGTTTTGTGTGCAGGAAAAATCTGCGCAGAGCCATCAAAATTCGCTCACCGCTCACCGCTAGGCAATTAGCATACAATGTATTTAACAGGAAATGCGCATGCAGTTTCACATAAAACCAATGTAAAAGCACACAGGCACTGACCTGGTTAAATTCGCATACATTTAAACATATGAAAAAAAAAAAAAAAAAACACACACGAATTCGCGGTAAAATTTGCATACAAACACTAATTTGCATGCGCATGCAAATTAGTTACCGTGGTTTCCGCAATCATTCCGCACCACACAAGTGGAAACTGGCCCTAAATGTTTTGCAGCTCTCATACAGACAAGCCTTGAATAATTACTTTTTATTTATTCCCTGGACTCAGAAGTGTCTCAGCCATGTAGGAGGTTTACAACCACTAATTCCTTATCTGTGAAAGTTATTCTACAGTCTGACTGCAAAGAAAGTTATTTATGCTGTGGATACACGGTACATTTCTGTACCGTATATCGACCAGCTGATAATATTCAGCTGTCCCGATCAAGCCGCTCGACCCCCGCCGGCGGACAATGGCAGGGAACCGAGCGCTGATCATAGCACAGGCAGAGACGAGCGGCAATCGATCCACGGGGACGCGGTTGGGGGGGGGGGGGGGGGGGGAGGGGGTGTCGGTGGTCGACCCATGTATTTTAGGCATTAGAGTTTTGGATTCTTATCCCCATCCAGTGAAAGAAAAAACACACTAGTTCTAAGTAGGATTGGGATTGTGCCCACACACACTTTCATTTAGTCATGTCATTTCAGGTAAACTATACTGTAAAGCACTATGATCTGAGAGAGTGTGCAATATTGCTACTTTTTGCTACATGGTGCAATTATTTCTGATGAGACAACAGACAGCATGCAGTGCGTTACCAGGCAACACGAGCATAATGCTGCCTATGGACTGTATGTTGCATTGCGATCATATTTCAGGATGCGCAATGCAACATATTTAGTGTAAAAGGAGCCTAAAAACACGTTCTATACCATAGTTTTTATGAGATATTTTGATATAGGAACGTTAAAGTTTGCTGCATCAATGGATTAGTTCAGGTATGGGAACAGTAAAACTCCTACTCTGTGCAGCTAGTTACTCATGGAGCAAGATAGGATTTCCAGGCTGCCTGCACGCTTTGTAGAGACAAGATTACAGCCTTGTAAAGAAGTGCAATTTTAGGTTGTTCATTTTGGAAGCTCATAGCTGCCTGCAAACTGAAATGTAAAAATAATTTCTAACAATGAAAACAGAGCACTTCCCATGGCAATATTCCCGTTACGAACACCAGCAGAGTACTGCACGTTGCGCAATTAGCACAACTTGCGGTACATAGTTAATGAAAATGTTGCTATAGTAACATACATTACTTGCCTAGCATGCATTACCCATGTATCACGGGTCGCAGTGCTGAGCAGGCATGGGCTCACGAGTGGCTAAGCACCTGAATTCATAATTTAAATGAGGCTTAAAAGTGGATCCGAGATAAACTTTTACTCATTGCATAATTGTGTTCCTTTCATATAGTTTATAGAGCATTCCTCAAGCCAAATACTTTTGTTTAGTTTATAGGGTATTAGGCCTGGAACCCACTGAAAAACGCAAACGCAAAACGCAACCGCTAGCGTTTTGTCTGAGCGGTTTGCAAGCGGATTCATGCGCGTTTTGGGTTGTGTTTTGCAACATTGTATTTTTTTCCCCAGCGGGTGCCTAGCGGTTTGCGTTTTTATCCTGATTGGTCCTGTGAATTATTTTTCATTTTGTTACAGTGTGCTGAACCGCAAAACGCTAGCAAAACCGCTCAGTTTAGGTTTTGCTGAGCGTTTCCGCTAGCGGTTCAATACTTTACATTGAAGCGCTAACGCTCCCAAAATGCTGCATGTCCTGCGTTTGCGTTTCTGAGAAACGCAAACGCTCCTGTGGAAGTTGCCCCATCCATTAACATTATCCCAGCGTTTTGGCAAACTGCTAGCGTATCGCAGTGCTGCCAAAAGCGCTCCTGTGGGTTCCAGCCCTTAGAGTATTAAAACAAAACAAGCCTCACCCATAGCTTTTTCAGAGAGCATTGGCACTCAGTCCCATGTAGCAAGGGCTTATGGGAGCTCAGTCTGGGCAGGAGAAGGTTACTAGCCAGAGATTTCAAAGGGGAGGAGTGAATTTGTCACAGGCTGAGTGCTGGAGAGGCTATCAGCTTGCCTGTGTGTGTAATGTGACAAACAGAACATGCCTGCCTTCATTGTATCACAGGAATAAATAATCATAAACTGTTGAAGCAGTTTGCAGCTAAGTTTGCTGTGTAATCTATCTAAACTTTAGATAAGATATACAGACAAGTTACTTGTTAGTTTTTCATCTTGATCCGCTTTAATTGCCTCAGGTGTGTGGCAGGGAAACAAGGGGTTATTTACCCATAAGTCCAGCATATATTGTGCGCTCCAAACAGCTTGCACACATCCTATTGGACGCGTTGCAAGCCTCACCACCGCGCACTTCCTCCTTCCGGCTTGGATGAGGTGAGCGTAGTTCTTTTCACTTCAGTTGTCCTTTAAAGTGAATGTTTACCAATTTAAAAATCAAAAAGTCAGATACTCATTTAAGGAGAGGGAAGGCTCGGTCCTATTGAGCCCTCCCTCTCCTCTCCCGCGCAGGATCCCCCGTAGCAGTATTCAACCAGTTCGGTCAAATACTGCCACTTCCGCAGCCGAAGGGAGCTTTCGGAAGCCTTCGGGAGCACTCAGGCTCCCGATGACGCGGCCGCTCCATACTACGCATGCGCGACCGCCCTCTATGACGCACTCACACGTAGTATGGAGCGGCCCGTCTTCGGAAGCCCGAGTGCTCCCGAAGACCTCCGAAGTCCCTGCGGCGGCGGACACGAACGGGGGAGCCAGCGCAGCACCGAGGGCACCAGGAGAGGAGAGGGAAGGCTCATTAGGACCGAGCCTTCCCTCTCCTTAGGTGAGTATCTGACTTTTATTTTTAAATTGGTAACCATTGGCTTTAAGTAGACCCGCAATGCATAATGGTTGCTGATATTGCCATGGAATCTGTTCCACAGAAGTCATGTGAGCGAGAAGCAAATAATTCCAAGCTTGCGTGTAAATTTTAATTGGGCCAAAGGAAATGTATAGTCAGGAAATGCATTTGATTGGCCGAGTCAGAAGCTGCATACAATCTGCATTACCTTTTCACACAGCTGGACTTATCTGCATCTCATTCTCCATCTCTATTCCTCATAGTATGCCATTATCAAGTGAAATACATAGTGCAGAAATGGTGCCGCAAGCCAGTATATATGGAAATTCCACTATGAGAAATGTTACCAAAAGCACCGCCCTCTGGTGAAACATCTACATGCAGACACCTATGCATATAGCTTCATCCTGAGGAAGTGGTGTCTACACTATAAGGACCATGCAGCTAGATGCTTCACCACTCAGTAGGCAGCACACCCATCTTTGGCATAAAGGCAGCCAGTAAGTAAGGAATATCTTTGTGGGAACTTTTAGGCAGGGAACACACTTGTCCATTTTTCTGCATGCGTTTTTCTGCATACCAAGTGTGTTTCTATTCAGAAAACGTGCATGTTTTTTCACAGTAGCTGATGTAATTGATAGAGAAAACTGACAAAATCATGCAGAATGTCAGTTTTGTTGTTCTGCACGCAAACATATGAAGTGTGAACTAGCCCATTGATTAACATGAGTTCTCAGTTCTGTGCAGAATACACATAAGAAAACAGTCAACTGTGTTCTCTGCCTTACAGTGACATTTCTAAAGAATAAAAACAAACAAACAAACAAAAAAAAAACTTATAGCTGGAGTTATGCCTTAACTTAGCAGCCCCAACACTACCACAAACAAAGAAAATCCAGATTCTTTCAAATATTTTATTCCCAGTCTGTGTGCATATTTAAACAAGGACTCCGTATTTCTTCAGAACGTCTGTGTACTTTGCAATTTTGGTTTCAACATTTTTCTCTGCTTGCCTCTTGAGTTTCTGCAAAATAAAAAGTATGCATTAGATAAAAAAAACAAACCCCATAAAAACAAGCACCTCTTCATTAACCACCCTGGCGTTCTGATAAGATCGCCAGGGAGGCTGCGGGAGGGTCTTTTTTAAATTAAAAAAAAACTATTTCATGCAGCCAACTGAAAGTTGGCTGCATGAAAGCCCACTAGAGGGCGCTCCGGAGGCGTTCTTCCGATCGCCTCCGGCGCCCAGAATAAACAAGGAAGGCCGCAATGAGCGGCCTTCCTTGTTTTGCTTACACCGTCGCCATAGCGACGAGCGGAGTGACGTCATCCGACGTCCTGACGTCAGCCGCCTCCGATCCAGCCCTTAGCGCTGGCCGGAACTATTTGTTCCGGCTGCGCAGGGCTCAGGCGGCTGGGGGGTCCCTCTTTCGCCGCTGCTCGCGGCGGATCGCCGCAGAGCGGCGGCGATCGGGCAGCACACGCGGCTGGCAAAGTGCCGGCTGCGTGTGCTGCTCTTTATTTGGTGCAAATCGGCCCAGCAGGGCCTGAGCGGCAGCCTCCGGCGGTGATGGACGAGCTGAGCTCGTCCATACCGCCAGGATGGTTAATATGTTTCTCCAGTCATGCCTAGGCAGGGTGTATAATTTAACACATTAACCCACAAGAAACAGATTCAGCGTGTATAAATGCCTCATGGTTGAGCATACTTGTACAGTGACACCTTCAGAGGATGTGCTGCCAAGTTCCACTATAGGAGCTACCTGGCTGCTGCAGGAAGGGCCTATTCATACTGTGCTGATTAGCAGGACCCAAGGACCAGGGTCAAGTATTAACCAATATTTCATCAACTTCATGCAAATTTTCTAAGCAGCTTGAAACTAGACCAATTAGCTGCAGTTGCTGTTCTGGATTGGTAAAATTCTTAATTGCCTACATAAAAAAAATCTGCATCAGGCCTCTTGCACACTGCAAGCAAATCAGATTCAGATTCAGATTTTTAATCTGTTTTTACATCCGATTCCGATTTTTAATCTTAACTGCATGCTGCGTTTTTTGATCCGTTTTTCTGTTGAATGTATTCAAGGAAAATCGGAAACGGAATCGGAATCCGGATTTGCAGTGTGCAGGGAGCCTAAAATTGGGGGAAAAAAAATCTCACTGATCTCAACACTCAACACTGGCAAATGTCTCCACTGCTTCCTAAAGGTCGATGCAGTTTTCTTGAAGGGTAGTATGACTTTCCATTATGTGAACAGTTGTATGCAGTCAAATACTCCAGGTGCGTCATGAAGACCTGTAACAGTTTTGTTTATCCAAGTCATATCCTTTCTGTATAACACAAAATCTAAGGGCCTGAGGGGAGGCAAGTACAATGCCACAAACCATTTCACTTTACTACATCCCAAAGTATCATCAGCACTCGTGCACTGCTACAGGTGGTGCCTAGATGTAGAGAGATTTAGATAAAATTTACATTACAGACTTGTTGGTGGATTTTCAGGGGTCCCAGTGCTGGATCCCTTCTGGTGAGGACGACAGGGTTGGGGAAGCCTCTTTAGGATCCAGTGGCTTTCCCCTCCCCTGGTATGCTAACCCCCCCCCCCCCCCGGCACTTTTATTCTTCACTTAAAGGGACTCCGAGCAGTGCAGAAACTATGGAAAGATGCATATCATTTTAACCTGCTGGGCGGTCTGGACGAGCTCAGCTCGTCCAGTACCGCCGGAGCCTGCCGCTCAGGCCCTGCTGGGCCGATTTGGCTCAAATAAAAAGCAGCACACGCAGCCGGCACTTTGCCAGCCGCGTGTGCTGCCTGATCGCCGCCGCTCTGCGGCGATCCGCCGCGAGCAGCGGCGAAAGAGGGTCCCCCCAGCCGCCTGAGCCCAGCGTAGCCGGAACAAAAAGTTCCGGCCAGCGCTAAGGGCTGGATCGGAGGCGGCTGACGTCAGGACGTCGGCTGACGTCGATGACGTCACTCCGCTCGTCGCTATGGCGACGATGTAAGCAAAACAAGGAAGGCCGCTCATTGCGGCCTTCCTTGTTTATTCTGGGCGCCGGAGGCGATCGGAAGAACGCCTCCGGAGCGCCCTCTAGTGGGCTTTCATGCAGCCAACTTTCAGTTGGCTGCATGAAATAGTTTTTTTTTTATTAAAAAAAAACCCTCCCGCAGCCTGCCTGGCGATCTTAATAGAACGCCAGGCAGGTTAAAGCTCTCTTTCACCTCTTTCCAATGATATATAAACCGCCGCCCTACGTCTTAGTTTTCTCTATTTTCACGACTGAAATTGCTGCGGCCGCGATTTCAATAGCGAAAATAGAACTAAAAAAGGCGTAGGGCGACGATTTAGGCATCGCCAGAAAGAGGAGAAAGCTTTAAAATGATATCCATCTTTCCATAGTTACTTGTATTACACAGGGCAACTTTTTCCTAAAGTCAGCAGCTCCATTCTGCTGAATGGAGCTGCTGACACTGGGGAAAGTGTCGTCCTGTGTAATACAAGTAACTATGGAAAGATGGATATTTTAAAGCTCTCTTTCTCCTCTTTCTGGCGACACCTAAATAGTCGCCCTACGCCTTTTAGTTTTCTCTATTTTCGCGATTGAAATTGCGGCCGCGGCAATTTCAATCGCGAAAACTAAATGGCGTAGGGCGGCGGTTTATATATCATTGGAAAGAGGAGAAAGAGCTTTAAAATGATATGCATCTTTCCATAGTTTCTGCACTGCTCGGAGTCCCTTTAAAGCAAACCTGAGGTAGTGGAAAGCCTCTGAATCCTTCAGGCTTCCAATGTCCTCCTTGACCCCACTGCCTAGGACCCCGAGTTTGCACCCTTCGTACGTACACTAGTTAGCCTGTACAGTGGCATGGAGCCGCTTACACCTATACAGAGGCGGCAGTACTTGTGCATTGTGCACTTGTGAATGTTAGTGGTCCCTTGAATGTAACAGTGTGGAATAAGTAGAGGTGAGGAGGACACAGGTAGACTACCTAGAATCTAGATAAAGCATCTAACTTTTTCTTCTGTCACTTCCGGGGTCACTTTTACTCTCCGGACTACAAGGAATGAATGAAAACAAGGCAACATATGGAGTTTTATAAATGTGCATGGTATGCTTAGAACCAGAGTGTAATCTTTTGTACAGGAACTGAGGGAAATTTCCCCCAAAGAACAGGTTCATACCACTGTTGATAAGTGTTAGTTCACATTAGAAGCACAAATTGCAAACTTGGCTTATTTTTTTCATTTTTACCGAGATTTGCGCTTAAGATTCCAATTCAATAGAACGAGAATCAATGTAATCATCCCTAAAGCACTGCATGCAGCACTGCAGTCAGAATGATCCCATAGGGATACATTTGCTGCTGATCCCGTAGGGATACACTTGCTGATTGCCAGCGATCAGTAGAGCGCTTTAAAAGCACCCAGTGTGAACCAGCCCTTTACATAGCAAAAAAAAAAAAAAAAATATATATAAGCAACTGTATAAGTAATCTGAAAAATGTTCTTTTACAGAGCTCCTTCAGAGATGCTGCAATGTAGTTACTTCCTGGCTTGCTGGAAGCACAGAAAGGGTTAAACTTACACATTAGCCCAACTCAGGGGACAGCTGGGAGCTCAGATTGCACTAGCTCATGACTTGCTGAGAGGGGAGAAACAGAAAGGATGGTCTCTAAAATAATAATAAAAAAAAGGCGCAGGGTGGATTTCTCAGTGTTCTTTTCTGTGCAAAAGTTCAGGTCCGCTTTAAAGAGACTAACAAAAATTTTCAGCCTCATTTCTTCTACCCTATAAGTTCCTATACCTGCTCTAATGTGGTCTGTCTTACTGCAGCCTTTCCTAGTTGCACAGGGGCTAATACAGCCATCTGTTATATAATCGAATCTTCTTTCCTTTGTCAGCTTTGTCTGCTCAGGCAGGAATGTGCTGCGCTGCTGTGATGGGTAGAAGTTTACACACCCTCTCCACACCCCCTCCAGGCTCTGTATGAGTCACAGACTGAGCTTCTCTCAGCCTATCACATGCTGGTTAGTAGCCATGTTTTTTGTTTGTAAACACTCCCTAAATCTGGCAATTACAAGCAAGGATTGCAGCAGGAAGTGGCAGAAACAGCAAAGAGGGGCACAGGAGAACATAATGAATAGAATGGTATGCTTTTTATTGTAAGAATTTTAAAGTACAGATTCTCTTTAACCACTTCCCCCTCTGCTGGGACGAGTAACTACGCCCCTGCAAAATGCCACAACTCTGTACAGGGGCGTAGGTACTACGTCCCTCCTGCCGACTGATCAATGAATGGGTAAACAAACCCCATTCATTGATCTAACTCCCCGTGTGAATGGCTGCATTCGTCTAGGCTCTGCCATTCATGAATTCCGTGCGCATAGTGCTTCCGTTTCTGTACTAACAGTATGGAGCTGAAGTCACCACTGAGGACATCTTGTGGTAAAATTGTAATATTAGTTTTTCTTCCAGTTTATAATCCCTATTTTTTTTTTTTTTTAAATTCACCCCTGACCTCCCACAATCCAAGTTACCACTTTATATTTTTTTTTTAAAAAAATTACAAAAAAATAAAATACATAAATACCTTACGGACTGAACTTGAATATGTATACAAAAACTATACTAAAATTACAGTACTTTATAAATTATTGGCCTGTAATTAGGGATAGATGCAAAAAAAAAAAAAACTTTAAAAAATGTACCTTTATTTCCAAATAAAATATTGGCGACATACAGGGAATAGGGAAACATTTTAACCGTTGCAATAACTGATACAATGGGCAAATAAGATGTGTGGGTTTTAATTACGGTAGCATGTTTTAATTTAAACCTATAATGGCCGAAAACTGAGAAAATTTGTTCGATTTTTTCTTATTATTCCCATTAAAAGAGTTAGAATAAAATAATTCTTAGCAAAAAGTACCCCTCAAAGAAAGCCTAATCAGTGGTGAAAAAAACAAACAAGATATATAGATAGTTTTGTTGTGATAAGTAGTAATAAAGTTATAGGTGAATGAATGGAAGGAGCGCTGACGGGTGAAAACTGCTCTGGTTTTTGAGGAGGAAAAACCCTTTGATGTGAAAAGGGTTAAGCTACAAACTGGATAAATGTCAGTGTGATCATTTCCCATTATCACTGTACAGGATGCTGCCCAGCTCACTGTCAAACTGTACTATGTCCTGTGAAGAGTACAGGACAAGTGTAAGGCTGGGTTCCCACATAAAAAAGGTGCCTAGTCCAGATTTTTTTTTTTTTTTTTTTTTTTTTTTTTTACCGTTGGCATCAGTTTTGTATTAGTTTTTTATGTTTGGTTCACACATAAAAAAGGCGTACATGTCCAATCCAGTCAGGTAAAACAGATAGAAAACTGACTGAACGTGTGTGAACCCAGCCTAATGGTGTCCCCATGACCTGCAAAAGCACAGAATTGAAACATGCATGTAATGCTGTGCTGCCCATTCAGTATAGTTGAACGAGTTCAGCGCTACAAAAGTGGAGGTACCATGTATATCTGAGAAGTGTCTCCCCCCATATTTGTGTAGGTTTCAGGGCCCTCCATAAAAATGGGAATAAAAAAAAAAAAAAAAGCCAGAGACCTTGTTACCAGAAAACAGCTAATTGCATTTGTCACAAGCTCCATGGGTGGTTGCTAGCTCTATGCAAGGAACAGGAGGGTGACTACTTACCATGACCAGCTTCTTTTTAGCATAGTGCATTTTGGCCTTTGCCTTCCTCTTCTCCTCCAGAGTAGCTGTCACTGCCTGGTACTTCCAGCCTACTTCATGAGCAAGACGTCCAAGAAGAGCAAACTGCAAATGAACAATAACTATTTACACCAACAGTTCCCGAGACAGTAAATTAAAGCATCAAAAATTTCTGATATGACTAAGCCACCATACTGATATGACTAGCAACTGTCACATACCTTGCGTGTTGGCTTCAACCGTACAATCTTCAGGGCAGCAGGGACTACCATGCGCTTTCTCTGTTGGGAGGAAAATATGTTGAACTCTTGTATTACAGGATGCTATGAGCCACATTAATTCTAGCTTTATAGCCATTTACCTTATCGTAGGGAGGTGGAATGCCATCGAAGACCTTCAGTCTCTCAAGTGCAGCCTGTCCTCGCTTAGTCTTGTGTGGGAGCATGCCTGTGAAACAGAATCCATTTACAGTAACTCATCTCAGAGGGAAGCATGGAAATAAATGAATGCTCTTTCTAATTTTATCTCAGCATGCAATAGCTTACAGCTGAATTTCCATATAAATTCGTTAGATCACTGAAACAAAGGCTTACATTTTTAAAATAGAGGCAAAACAGCAGGTTACTCACAACAAGAAGTCTATTCTAACAGATTCATTCACCTTACGAATGCAGAAGGTATTCTCACAAATTTGAAATGGCAAAATACCTGGTAAGAACCCCATAAACCAGTCACTTTAAGCACTGTAGATATAGTCAGTGCTGTTTAAGGGGACTGTTCTATTATGTGGTGGGTTACTATAGTAGCACTATTTACCTATGCATTATCAAAGGCTAACAAGAATCCCTAATACTATAGGATAGTTTCCTTGTGTACCTCATACTCCCCTCTCTCCATTCTACCATTACTCACATGTGGTGTAAAGACTCATGTGCAGAGATTTAAAATAGACTTGGCTTAAACATTGTAAAGGTTATTTCTGTTTGCACTAGTTCGTGAACCTTCCAAAGAATTTCTGCACCTCTACAATTCGGAGTGCCACAAGGATCAATCCTATCCCCTCTGCTGTTTGCAATCTACATGTTGCCAATCGGTACACTTATCCAACGACATGGCCTGACGTACCACTGCTACGCCGATGACACACAGCTATACCTGTCCTTCAAACCTGGTGGAACAGACCCTACCCCAAAAATAAACTCTTGCTTAGCTGAGCTTCAGGCATGGATGAATGATAACTGGTTGAAACTGAATGCTGACAAAACTGAGGTCCTGTTTGTCCAAAGCCAGTGCTCGCCATCAAAACAGCTCTATCCTAAAGCAACACCAATCAGGATTGGGAATTCAGACATAAACAGCTCCAACCTTGTGCGCAGCCTTGGCGTACTAATCGATGGGGAATTGAGTTTCAGAAACCAAATTTCATCTGTAGTTAAATCTTCCTTCTTTCATCTGAAGAACATTGCAAAGATTAAACATCTGATTCCCCCAGAGGATCTTCAAACCCTAGTCCACGCCTTCATCACATCACGGCTGGACTACTGCAATGCCCTTTATGCTGGCCTCCCCAAAAAGGACCTGCGTCGCCTGCAATTAGCAATCTGGCAGCAGCATTCTGCACTAACAAACCAGCCTCGCCACTGTCACATTACACCGATCCTTCGCTCACTGCACTGGCTACCAGTAGAATGGAGAATACTCTTCAAGATTGGACTGCTGACATTCAAATCCCTGCACAATCTGGGCCCTGGATACATGAAGGACTTGCTGAAGCTGCACCACACCTCTCACAACCTCAGATCAGCAAGTTCTATAAACTTGGTCACTCCCAGAGTGCACCTCAAAAAATCTGGAGACAGAGCCTTCTGTCATGCTGCCCCTACTCTTTGGAACTCCCTACCACACCCAGTAAAGACCGCACCATCCCTGGAGCTATTCAAATCCAGACTGAAAAGCCACCTGTTTAGCCTGGCATTTCCAGATTTATAAAATTCTTCCTCTGTACCATGATGGTCGGAGCCATGCTTATGCGCTTTGAGTCCCACGGGAGAAAAGCGCTTTACAAATGTTATTTGTTGTTGTTGTTTAAAAATGGGCCAAGATAGTAATTATTTATATACAGTGGAGGAAATTATTTGACCCCTCACTGATTTTGTAAGTTTGTCCAATGACAAAGAAATGAAAAGTCTCAGAACAGTATCATTTCAATGGTAGGTTTATTTTAACAGTGGCAGATAGCACATCAAAAGGAAAATCGAAAAAATAACCTTAAATAAAAGATAGCAACTGATTTGCATTTCATTGAGTGAAATAAGTTTTTGAACCCTCTAACAATAAAAAAAGACTTAATACTTAGTGGAAAAACCCTTGTTTGCAAGCACAGAAGTCAAACGTTTCTTGTAATTGATGACCAAGTCTGCACACATTTTAGGAGGAATGTTGGTCCACTCTTTGCAGATCATCTCTAAATCCCTAAGGTTTCGAGGCCGACTCTGTGCAACTCTGAGCTTGAGCTCCCTCCATAGGTTTTCTATTGGATTAAGGTCCGGAGACTGACTAGGCCACTCCATGACCTTAAAGGGATACTGTAGGGGGGGGGGGGGGGGGGGGGAAATGAGTTGAAGTTACCCGGGGCTTCTAATGGTCCCCCACAGACATCCTGTGCCCACGTAGCCACTCCCCAATGCTCCGGCCCCGCCTCTGGTTCACTTCTGGAATTTCAGACCTAAAGTCTGAAAACCACTGCGCCTGCGTTGCCGTGTCCTCGCTTCCCCTGATGTCACCAGGAGCGCACGGCGCAGACCATACTGGGCCTGCGCAGTACGCTCCTGGTGCCATCAGCGGGAGTGAGGACACAGCTACGCAGGCGCAGTGGTTTTCAGACTTTAGGTCTGAAATTCCAGAAGTGAACTGTAGGCGGGGCCGGAGCATTGGGGAGTGGCTGCGTGGGCACAGGATGTCTGTGGGGGACCATTAGAAGCCCCGGGTAACTTCAACTCATTTTCCCCCGACCCCCCTACAGTTTCCCTTTAATGTGCTTCTTCTTGAGCAACTCCTTTGTTGCCTTTGCTGTATGTTTTGGGTCATGGTCGTGCTGGAACACCCATCCACGACCCATTTTCAGTTTCCTGGCAGAGGGAAGGAGGTTGTCGTTCAGGATTCCACGATACATGGCTCCGTCCATTTTCCTGTTAATGCGATTAAGTTGTCCTGTGCCCTTAGCAGAAAAACACCCCCAAAGCAAAATGTTTCCTGGCAGAGGGAAGGAGGTTGTCGTTCAGGATTCCACGATACATGGCTCCGTCCATTTTCCTGTTAATGCGATTAAGTTGTCCTGTGCCCTTAGCAGAAAAACACCCCCAAAGCAAAATGTTTCCACCCTTGATGGTGGGGACGGTGGTTTGGGGGTCATAGGCAGCATTTTTCTTCCTCCAAACACAGCGAGTTGAGTTAATGCCAAAGAGCTCTATTTTGGTCTCATCAGACCACAGCACCTTCTCCCAGTCACTCACAGAATCATTCAGGTGTTCATTGGCAAACTTTTTTTGTGCTCCTTCCATTTTTTCGAACAATTGCACCAACAGTTGTCACCTTCTCGCTAATGGTTTTGTAGCCCATTCCAGCCTTGTGCAGGTCTACAATTTTGTCTGACATCCTTGGACAGCTCTTTGGTCTTTCCCATGTTGGAGAGTTTGGAGTCTGCTTGATTGATTGATTCTGTGGACAGGTGTCTTTTATACAGGTGACTCGTTAAGACAGGTGTCCTTAATGAGGGTGACTAATTGAGTAGAAGTGTCTAACCACTCTGTGGGAGCCAGAACTCTTAATGGTTGGTAGGGGTTCAAAAACTTATTTCACTCAATGAAATGCAAATCAGTTGCTATCTTTTATTTAAGGTTATTTTTTCAATTTTCCTTTTGACGTGCTATCTGCCACTGTTAAAATAAACCTACCATTGAAATGATACTGTTCTGAGACTTTTCATTTCTTTGTCATTGGACAAACTTACAAAATCAGTGAGGGGTCAAATAATTATTTCCCCCACTGTAGCACTAACATGTTTTGCAGCACTTTTATATAGTGTATATAATCCTGTCACTAGCTGTCGATCAAAGAAGCTCACACGCTAACCATACAAATAACCAGTGTTTTAGTTCACGGACCACTGTTTTAACCAGACTTGTTTATTGATGGCACATATAGTGCTGACATCACCAGTTTTTTTTTTTTTTTAATTATGTACCACGGAAAAACTAAACCCTAACTTTATACAGTAGCAGTAGGGTATTGTACCGTGTTAGCCATCAGTAAAAGCAAGAAGTTTTAAATCAAATGGTAAATCAAATTAAATGGCATCATCCTGATTTAAAACTTCTAACTTTATACAATGAATCCAGTCTCTGCACTCGCGCTCTGTGACGGGATACAGTAATGCTCTGTAGGGGAGTGTAATCAGCCTATTAAACAGGTAATCTACTTCACCAACCTACATTATCTGTTCTGTGAGCATAAAGGTAGCCATACACTGGCTCGATTCCTGGCCGTTTCGACAGCAGATTCGATCCTGGGATCGAATCTGCTGGCAATTGTTCGCGGTAAACGCAGCCGCCGATCCGATTCCCTCGAATCGGATCGGTCCGTCGATCGCGCCGTGCGGGAAATTACCCTCGATCGCCCGCGGGTAAAGTGCGCGTCGCTAGCGGCGGCCGATCCGGTATACATTACCTGAGGCTGGCTCCCGGGCGTCTTCTCCGTGCTGCACGGCTCTGTTCCGGCTCCATCCATCCCGGCGCTTCCTGTGTCACTGCAGTGACCAGGAAGTTCTAATAGAGGGCGCTCTATTTGAACTTCCTGGTCACGGAGTAACACAGGAAGCGCCGTAATGGATCCGGAACAGAGCCGTGCAATGCGGAGAAGAGGACCCGGAGCCAGCATCAGGTAATGTATACGGGGGGGGGGGGGGGGGGGGGGACGACACAGGCGGCAGGAGCAGCTCAGCAGATAGTGAATCGGTTTCAGGCTGAAATCGATTCACAATCTGTTTGCAGTAAAGGCAGCCATACGATCCCTCTCTGATCAGATTCGATCAGATAGGGATCTGTCAGCTGGTCGATCTAATGGCACATCGACCAGTGTATGGCTACCTTAAGAGGACACAGTAGCAGCACCTATCACACTGGTGGGTGACATCACCACATCTCGGGCCGAAAGCCTATAGAAGGGGACCTTCCCTGTCCTGTCTACAAGCACTGCTGGGGGCAGCTGGCAAATTTCTGAGAATGAACTGCACATGTGCCTTTCTACATCTGAGACTGAGCAGACAATTCTCCTGCTCCGTTCAGCACTGCTCATGTGCAAGTCTCTAGGCCTCACCAGCTGCCCCTAGCAGTGCCTGTAAAGGCAAAACACAAAAATGTAGCCCATCATCACTAGATGCAATTACATTACCTGTCAGTGCGACAGGCGCTGCCACGGTGTCCCTGAACTTAGCTTCCACACTCACAGGAACAGACTATGTATGCTGGAGGAGAAGATCAAGTAAATCAACTGTTTAAGAGGCTAGATGATGCTCCCCTACTGAGAGTTACTGCACCCAATCACCTATACTGGGATGAGATTCAAGCTGATTAAGTTTACTTCATGTAGCAAAAAACAAAAACAAACAAAAAAAAAAGTGCTGGTGACTTCAGCACTATGACGGGCCAACAGCCTCATTCATGACAGTGGCCCTTTAAAAAAAAATAAAAATAAAAAAATTATATATATATATAAATAAAATTCTGCTGCTATATTTACCTCTCACAGTTCTCCAGAAGATACGGCTGGGTGCTCTGAAGTGATATGGTCCACGGGAAGGATTTGTGTTCATGCGTTTACGGAGGAAAGCCAGATACTTTACTGTGGGAGAAAAAAAAACGCTATTAAACACTGGAATCAACATTCAAAAAGTTTAAACAAAATCGAAGTTTTCCCCAAATGCCCCGTTATAATTTATTCTGACTCCTGTAAAGGCGTTATCCATTTGCAGGTTCCTAGCAAGAAATAGTGTTAACTAGTAACTCAATAACAAAATGGTCATAACCAAGTTTAGATGATTCTGGTACATTGACAAACATCCTCCTATCAATCTTCCAAAGTCATAAATAGCAGCGATGATCAATAGGTTGCAAGTTTTTCACACCGATACAAGATTGATTGCAGTCTGTATACAATTTGAGGTTAGACCAAAGCAGACTCGCCACACAACGTATTCAGTTCAATTTGAAACAACATGTTGAATTTACGTGGGGCTTCTAATGGTTCCCCACAGACATCCTGTGCCTGCGCAGCCACTCGCCGATGCTCCAGTCCCCGCCTCCGGTTCACTTCCGGAATTTGTGACGAGAGTCGGAAAGCCACTGCGCCTGAGCGGCCATGTCCTCTCTCCCGCTGTCACCAAGAGCGTACTGCGCAGACCACTGTACCCTGGAAAACCACTCTGATCTAGCGTTTTCAGAGCGTTTTTCGCTTTTCCTATACTTTACATTGAGGCAGAAACGCTTCTGCAAACCACAAAAGTGCTGCAGGACCCACGTTTGCGATTTGCTAAAAACCTCAAACCGCTGGTGTGCACCATCCCATTGAGATACATTAGCCAAGCGGTTTCACAGGCGGAAGCGCAAAAAAAAATAAAAATTTTTTTACTCACCTGGGCTTCTACCCGTCCCCTGCAGCAGTCCAGTGCCCTCACAGCCACTCACTAATCCTCTGGTCCCCCGCTGCCAGCTAGTTTTTGCCGGCAGGCCCGTCAGGACTGGCCACGCGTAGCTTTTTCCGCATTCCCGACTGTAATTAGCGCTATTGTGGACCGCAACGCGTACAAAAATATGCGTTGCCGCATATCTATGCGTGCGTAATGCGGCAACACGTATTTTTGTATGCGTTGCGGCCCGCGTTAGCGCTAATTACAGTCGGGAATGCGGAAAAAGCTACGCGTGGCCAGTCCTGACAGGCTTGTCGGCAAAAACGAAACTAGCTGGCAGCAGGGGACCAGAGGATTAGTGAGTGACTGCAAGGGCATAGGACTGCTGCAGGGGGCTGGTAGAAGACCCAGGTGAGTAAAACTTTTTTTTCTGGCTTAAGTGTCTCTTTAACCACTTCAGGATGCCTTTACCCCCCCCTTAAGGACCAGCGCTAATTACGAAGATCTGTGCTGGGTGGGCTCTACAGCCCCAGCACAGATCAACCAGGCAGAGCGACCAGATCGCCCCCCTTTTTTCCCCACTAGGGGGATGATGTGCTGGGGGGGGGGGTCTGATCGCTCCTGCATGCGTGTGGGTGGCGGGGGGGCACCTCAAAGCCCCCTCCACCGCAGGATTCCCCCTCTCCCTCCCTGTCCCAGAGATCGGAGGCTGCACAGGAACAGATCTGTCCTGTGCAGCCTCTAACAGGCTCCTGCCTGTCATGTGACAGCGATCCCCGGCCGCTGATTGACCAATCAGCGGCTGGGATCGCTGATCTAGTACAACGCTGCTACTGTTAGCAGCGTTGTAAAAATGTAAACAAAGCGGATTATTCCCGCTTGTGTTTACATTTAGCCTGCGAGCTGCGACCCGCAGGCTATTCACGGAGCCCCCCGCCGTGAATTGACAGGAAGCAGCTGCTCACGCGAGCGGCTGTTTCCTGATTAATTAGCCTGCAGCCGGCGACGCAGATGTGCGTCACTGGTCCTGCAGCTGCCACTTTGCCAACCCGCGTTATGAGTGCACGGTCGGCAAGTGGTTAAAAGGAGTTATCAGGTTAAATGAATGAAATAAGTGGTACTTACTGGGGGCTTCCTCCAGCCCTAAGCATGTCCCTCGCCGCAGCTCTCCCTTCAGCTGTTCGTCGCAGCTCCGTCCCGGTTCCCAGCAATGACATCAGGGGGACCCCCCCAGGTCGGCCTGTACTGCGCCTGCGTCAATCACCACCACGTGGGCCTGTGCAGACTGCGCAGGTGCAGAACTACTGCGCCGTCCGCTCCGGCCTACGCGGTGGCGATTGACAGCGCCGCGGGGGCAGTAGAGGCCGACCTGGATGTCGGCCTGACGTCATCGCCGGGGTCCGGGAGCGAGCTGCGGCGAAGGACATGCTGGGAGCATGGCGCTGGAGAAAGCCCCCGGTAAGTACCACTTATATTTACTTTCCTGATAACTCGTTTAACCACCAACTCATTTAAATACTACGTACACACCATATCAGCATTCAAAAAACATGTAATTCAAATGACTTATACACGTGGCCAACCTGCACGATGGTCGAGCAGTTGATCCGCCTGTTAAATCAGGCAAAAAAAAAAAAAAAAAAAAAAAACCCTTAATCAGTAGATCGTCCAGTTGTTTGCTGCCCGTCTACGCCCAACAATCGTCCAAAACACCAAGTTGGAACGATAGATGGGTGGAAAAGTAATCATATACGAGCCTTTACTCCTGTGGATACAAACTACATGATGTGAAAGTGTGATACTTACGTTTGTTGCGGTAAAAGTTGCCAGAAATGTTGATGCCTTCACATCTCACAACAACTACTTTGCGTCCTACAGAATTTGGGATGAAAAAAAATAATAAGTTCAGCATTGATAAAATCTGGAAATTTCAGCCCAATGCATCTTTAATTCTATCAATTTCAAGTGCCTACATATGTAAACATGTTAATAAAAGAAGTCTCATGAATAATTACACATCACGCTCATTAATTAAGCACCAACATAGCACCATACAAAACGTGATTCAAATCAAAAGCTTTTGGACAAAAAGCACTAAAAAACATAGCAATTTTCCAAGCGTTTTTAGTACAAGAGCTGTATACTTTCAGCTCTACTATACAACACAAAAAAACCCCTAGGTATAAATAGAAAATTACTAGGCACATGCCTAGAATCCCTTCTAAAAGCGCCGGGCGTTTGCGAATATGCTAGCGCTTTTAGGTATGCACCAGCTCAGAAAGTACTCCATCCATATAGTTGGATGGCAGAGACGCACACATGAGAATAGAACTGCAAAGCAAGTATGCCAACCACTGCACTTCACAATCATGTTCCCACTGCTTTCTAGGATAATTCATTTCCAATCCCTAGGACCTCCTTGGCTTTAACCTCCCTGGCGGTTAATTTTTTTTGCCACTTAGGCAAAAAATTTTTTGTTTTTTTTTTGTTTCATGTAAAAGCTACCAGAGTGGTAGCTACATGAAACACCACTAGAGGTCGCATGTGTCCCTCTAATGCGATCGTCGCCGGCATCAATAGCAAACAGGGGAACACGTATATAACGCGCTCCCCTGTTTGGCTTCTCCTGTCGCCATGCCGACGATCGGAATGACGTCATGGACGTCCTGACGTCAGACGCCTCCGATCCAGCCCATAGCGCTGCCCGGAACTCCTTGGTCCGGGAAGCGCAGGGCTCTGTGGCTCTCTTGCGCCGCTGCGTGCGGGCGATCGGCGATCGAGCTGTACGCGCAGCTAGCAAAGTGCTAGCTGCGCGTACAGCATTTTAAACTGAGCAAATCGCCCCACCAGGGGCTGAGATATCTTCCTGCACGGCATATACCGAGCTCAGTTCGGGCTTACCGCCAGGAAGGTTAATTTGAACCCAGTTACTTCCATAAACAGCAAGTAAGGAACATCAACAAAAATTAATTGGCTTTTAACTTGCTATCACTACACAGGATTGCCTAGCTGTCAGCGCTTTGACCGCAATTAGTGCGGTAAAATCACCGTATATTCACTATGAGCAATCGTAATTAGCGCTTTTTAATCTAGAATAGCAGAAAAATTCTGCGAAGATTGCCCGTAATCGGCTGCAATCACGGCAGTGAGATCACTGTCACTAGTTAGTATTGCACCAGCACTTTGGCGATTAATATATGAGAGAGAGAGAGAGAGAGAGAGAGAGAGAGAGAGAGAGAGAGAGAGAGAGAGAGAGAGAGAGAGAGAGAGAAGAGAGAGAGAGAGAGAGAGAGAGAGAGAGAGAGAGAGAGAGAGAGAGAGAGAGAGAGAGAGAGAGAGAGAGAGAGAGAGAGAGAGAGAGAGAGAGAGAGAGAGAGAGAGATTTTAAATAGTACTATGGCCTGGTGGTCTCAGATGGTAGTGCATGTTAAGTTATCTCATGGTCGTGAAACTCAAACAAGATAACTTTTGAATCATCATTGACCATTACAGGGGAGGGTGGACTCATCTATTTGGGTACTCACCAAGCAAAACTTGCTTTGCAACAATAGCTGCAAGACGACCAAGGAGATGTCCTCTGCCATCAAGGACCAGAACCTGCAGTACAAACAAACTGTTAAGTGGTGTTTAACAAAAGCCACTATTAGAAATAGGTTCTAGCCAGCAATCTCAGATGGTAGTGCATGTAAAGTGATTTCACAGCAGTGAAACTCAAAACTGAAGAAATCATCATTGACTGTCTGGATTTAATACTTAAAAGGACACCTGAAGTGAGAGGGTTATGGAGGCTGCCAAATGTATTTCC